>NC_045751.1:5052587-5071223 GCF_008692095.1 Etheostoma spectabile
TCACCATAATGAAATGTTCAGATGGCTATAAACTTGCATCATTTAGGGTCCCAGGATTGTTTTGGAGACACTGACAAATGATGACATGTTTGCATACAATTTTAAGACTATTATTTCCCAACCAAGTGAGTATAGACAAGCCCACTTCACTTGTAAATTCTTGTGTATACTGTGCACTGTTTCTCCATACCTTTAAAGCGCAGGGCATTGGCCAGTATCAGAGCTCCAGCCTTAGCCTGGATGTCGGCTGCTAAAGGAGCTCCCTCCAGCCCCCCAAGCCCAGCCTTGGCCCAACCATGGAGCTGCTTCAGGTCAGCCTTGGAGTCTCCTTTTCCCAGTGGCTGATGCAGAAGCCTGAACCTAGCCTGGCTCTCCTTCACAAATGCCTGGCTGACTGGAGGAGCTTGCTTGGAAAACAGAGCTGAGGATGTGTGCAGGTGAAAGCTGGTACCATTGGCTGCAGTGAAGCTCTTTAATGCCTTGGACAGAAGATCCCCGGGGTGGGCTCCAGCCTTGGAGGGGGATGGGGTCTTGAGGAGGTCTCGGAGCTGGCTGAAAGTGGTACCTGCTGAACCTCCATCCAGCGCTCCAAGTGAGGAGGCCACAAGCAGAGGGGAGAAGAGGGTGTTTACAGAGATCGAGTCAGAGCGGAAGGCCCGGTACAGGTGCAGACCAAGAGCCCAGCTGGGGTCACCCGGAGGAGGAGGCGGGCGGGATGGAGGTCTGGCTGGGGCAGCAGGGCTCTTCTTGGATGAATCGGCCGTGCTGCCCTGCACCAGAAGAACTGGCCAAGAAATGAGTATATAGACAAGAAGCCTGGGCAGCATGGCAGATCTAGAGGGAAGCACAGAGAGGGGTAGAAATATAAACTATTTGTGTGTGTGTGTATGTGTGTTTGATAATGAGAGGAATAAAAGGGACTCAATCCCTCTCGTTAATAATACAAAGAATAAAGCAGTATTCATTACACAAATTTTGGCTGATTTTTAACAGTGTAAATTCATATTTGAGATTAAGCAATAGAAACACAGCCTAAGGGTTCCCTTTTGCTGTAAAACTACAACTAGGCTATAAGCAAACAGCAGTGCTCGCTACAGTGCCACAGCAGTAAACTTGATTTTGTATTTGTAATGTAATCTCCACCCCCACTTGGCAACGTGGTTATTATCTCACCCTCTGCGGGAAAACCAGAGTGTGACACTTTGTTCAAGTTCCAAAAGCGTTTCTCTATATCCCCCCCCCCCCCCCCCCCCCCCCCCCCCCGACTGATTTTGCCGTGCTGGCGACAAGAGTGATGACAAACATCTGTTGTGTAGAATTCAGCCTGCTCTTGTTATGATTTCCGTAGACCTGTAGGCGTAAAGCAAAGAAGGAAACGCGTATTTTGATTAAATTAAAATTACCGTTGATGAATTCAAGCGTGTCCCTCTCCTCCGTCGCTGCTTCCAGCCGTGTCCTGCACAGGAAGTGAGTTTCAGACGTGGCAGAGCCACGGAGCGACGTTTTTTCCGTCTTTCCTCAACTTTCACCCGGGAAAAGCTCTCTGTTTAACCGAAACCTCCAGGCACCTCATTGAAGCAGCTACCGCGCGCAGTTAGAGATAAACGGAGGCAATTAAGGCTATAACCATAGACTGATATATATATATATATTGATTTAAAAATATATATATTGTATTTAATCCATACAGTCTATGGCTTTAACGAAGAAAAGAAAAAACTGGGTAAACTTTATTAAAACATCTGTCCGCCCGAATACCTTCAGAGTAAGATGTAGTTAGAGGTAGGCCTACTGTGAAAAAAGTCCCGCTCCGTTTTCAAAGCAGAACATATCGCCCCGTGGTTAGCCTATAACCTCGTTTTACAGCTAAATATGCAGCTTCGTCAATAAAGAAAATATTTATGAATGTAGAATCCATCAGAAGCGGGAGAAACCCTACGGTTAGGTCCCTTAAAGTCAGCTGCGGTGTCTGTATCCTGGTTTGTGCAGGCATAATACTTTTATGTTTTACAAAACCATAATTAAATGTGACAAAGTCCCTAGGGATATATTATAGCGGTTCGCTATACGAGCTTGGCAGGGATTGTGTGCATGTAATGTTGGGCCACATATCGTTTTTAAAACGAACAGAAACCCACCAGTTGCAGTAAATGAGGCGTTTCTCCATACATTCAAAAGCGAGCTTTGTGGGTTTGCTTGGGTAATAAAGCCTCTTGTTCTTGGCTCAGCTGGGGTTGTAGTTCCCAAAGCCACTCAAGCGGGGTCGCTAATGGTCTTCTCTTCGCCTCAGCTCAGTGACCCTGGGACAGGCTGCAGCATGTGGGCCAGGTCCTCACGAACTTGACACCCAGCCCTCCCAGTGGATCGGACATGGACCACAGAGCCAGCAGGCAGTTTGCTCCAGGCAAATCCCCCTGAGGAAATTTTACTTGGCCTATTAGTTGTGATTTAGTGTTCAATCTGTCTGAATTTTGGGACCATAATAAGACAACGGGCGGTGACACTATGATGTTTACAATAGCCCACCTTTTAGATTCTTTATTTCTGATGTCTAATTTTCCGAAATTTACAGGTGACCCCAACCCACTCCCAGCGCACCCTAACACCACCTTACTTTGTAGTAGCTGTCTACTGACTCTACTGAAAAAGTAGGGCGCACCATGCAAGCCTGTAATACGTCTGACCCTTTCAAATGTCCTCATTCTGTATTCTACTCATTTCTCTTCTGCTTTCCTAAATTGTACCTGCCCTCCCCCTATAGCAGAACAAGGAGTGGAGAGCAGATAACTTGTAACACATGGCTTCGGGACAAGTATTATTGCCCAAATTGAAGGATGGAAAATGGTCATGGGTCCTAATCAATAAATGTAGAGATAGACTAAGGAGGCTAGAGAAGGATGAGAGAGGGATATGGAGGAAGATAACTGCTCCAGACCACCAATTCTCAGCAATCAGGCCAAACATGACAGCTTGTAGACCCAACCAATTATTTACCCCAGTCAAATCAATAGAGCTCTCTCCGAAAGATAACCATCAGCAGCACTATCTGCAACACATTCACAGCAGAACTCACAAACACACACTGAGCACTCTGCTCGCTGCCACTCTCGCTTTTCATCACTTTTGCAGACGCACACACACAAAAACACATTTTCCTCGCGGACACTTAGTTATCGGACTTCCTTGAAAATAAAGACACACATCATTTAATTATTGGACAACTACACTGAAAAGAGAAGCATTAAAACAGAATATGTCAAACTGTGCCTACAGCTAACGTGAAATGGCGTCACAGGGACAGCTAAAAGAAACATACACACTCACACACACATTCATTAATAGAGTTGAGGCTGCCCTGACAGGCATGTTAGTGGTGATGAGTCTGTGTGTGCAACGTCAGAAGTCTACCACGGGCGTCACTGCCCCCTCCTGGGACCCCCCCCCAGCACCACATCACAGTCAGTTTTGTCAGTAACGATCAGTGGCACATATTACAGTGCAGTTGATTCATAACACACAGGGCTTGCACCGTAGTTAAACGAGTCCTTGAGGAACTGGTTAGGAACCTGAGAGGCCCCTCAATCAGAGGATTGTGCATCTTGGGATTTATAAAGTAATGCACTTTAACCACAATGCACCACCACATCTCACCTCCTGCACCTTGCCCTATTTACCCTCACCTCTCCGCACCTTATCCAAGCCTTGAGCCCGGATTCAGTTTTCCATCCCCAGATGTCATTGTCTTAGGCAGTAAATGTTGTATTTCACCTCCCATGTTATCCGTTTATGCGGCTGTTAGCTATTGTTCTTGACTGCTGCTGAGGTTAAACGCTTGTGGCTCAAGGGCTCGGCAACAGAATCAACACCTCGCAATGAAAGCCGTTATGGTCACTGCCAACAGGCCTAGAGCTATATCCTCTCCCCATGCGCAATTCTTGCTCTCATTTTCTCTCAGTTTCTCTTCAGTACACATTTGTTGTTTCACACATATTGTAGCCTTTATTTTTTCCAACCCTCTCTGTCCCTTCGCTCTTACTAGAATGAGAGATTTCACTTCGCACTACATTAGCTCAGCTTCCTTAGACTCATTTTCAACCCATAACTTCCTCTTTTCCTTGCTTCCCTTGTTTCATCCATCCCTCCATGTCACTGTGCCTGAGGATTAAGTAGTTTCTACCTCTGGGGGCTCCAAACACACACACACACACACACACACACACACACACACACACACACACACACACACACACACACCATATATCTATTTCCTCCTCCTCCCTTTCCTGGAAGAGAAGTGACATTTCTAAGACTGTCCTGTTTTATAGCAGAGAGAACCCTTTTACCGTTAAAAACCTACCTAAAACAAAAACTCAAACTTTTCTTATGAATATATTAAAGTGTCCTCCCACAGCGCTCTTTCCTCTCCCGGCCTTTCCTCCACCTTCTCCCACCTCCCCTTACTCACTGTTGACCCATTTCCTCCCTGCTTCTCACCTCCTCTCATTCCTTCACCCCTACTCCTACACTTTTCCCATCTCTCCTCTGCTCCTTCTCCCTTTCCAACGCTGTCTAAATTTCTCCCCGTGCCTCAGTGAGACATTTTGGAGTCGGTACAGAACAAACAGTATATAACATGTGAGCCCCGGTTCTCGTCAGTTCTGGTCTGCCTGTCTGTCATCAACTCGGGTCCGTTTCAACCAGTACAGTTTAGGCCCTGTCTGAACAGGTCCACAGGGTCCTGTTGGTTTACATCAAGTTCCATTGTGGTCCTTTCAAATTAGGGCTCTTACTTAATGTCTGGGCAAGCTACTAAGCTGTAACAGTGATTTTTACTGAAGCATTACCTTAACCCCAGCTTCAACCTGGCTGGAGATCTTCTGCCAAACCTTGACCGTAAATACAAGGAAAGCACATAAAAGCCTAAGAGGATTTTTAAAAAGGTAACCAGGACATTGACCTTTATAACTTTTATCAGCTTCAAATTTTGGGGATTTAGGATTTCAATTGTATTCACTGTAATGTAAAAATCAATTAAGAAAAAGAAGACAAAATGGAGACAAAAGTAAAAGGATAGTTCAAATACAAAACAATCATTTCAGAGCTCAACAGTTCAATAAACGTTTAGGTTTGTTTTACTGAAGATCTAAAAATACACGTTTTAGATGGGATTTAGAGTGGGAGATGAGTGTGTTCCCCAATTGTGATGTTTTTCTCCCCTACTTTGAATATCTAGGACAAAACTCTCTAAGGAAACAGGAGGCACGGCTGGACAGATGGAAGGAAGGAAATATGTGTATTAAATCGATGGGGGAAAGAGAGAGGGGCCAGCGGCAGAAAGGTGAGGAGGGCCATTGGCTGTTGGGGTCGGGGTGAACATGTTGAACAGTGCCAAAATCACAGACACATCTGCTGTTCATCTCAAATGTTTCCAATAAGCTTTAAATGTTTCCTGAAGCCCTGTGAAAGTGTACCGAGCTGCCAAGACAGAAGGGGGTTGGTGTTTGACTTTCTTTGTGTGTGTGTGTGTGTGTGTGTGTGTGTGTGTGTGTGTGTGTGTGTGTGTGTGTGTGTGTGTGTGTGTGTGTGTGTGTGTGTGTGTGTGTGTGTGTGTGTGTGTGTGTGTGTGTGTGTGTGTGTGTGTGTGTGTGTGTATGTTAAAGAAATAGGTGGTCTCTCACACTTTCTTCTTCATTGGAAGTTTCTATAAATTACCAAAACTTGAGTGAAATGCAGAGTACAAAAGTACAAAGCAAGGGTACACATCCACACAGCAAGGAAGGCAATAAGTGGCTTTTAATGTGCTCAGTGAGTCAGGCAGAAAAGCAAATGCCAAGCACCCACAAGAGTACACAGCTGCTTCAAGAAAGGTGTTGACAGCTATCTTTATAGGAATTAAATATTGCTCTTTGCCCCACCCCAAGTAACTGCCAAACACCTGTGACTCACATCAGTCAGGCTCAGGTTCCATGACATTAAATGAACATGTTCACTTTTTGAAACTTCACACACAAACTCATATATAATGTGCCTCACATGCAACCACATACACACCTCAGAAATATGGACACACACCTTCAAAGACTGATATGTTGATATGTTGACTCTCTCACACACACACACACACACACACACACACACACACACACACACACACACACACACACACACACACACACACACACACACACACACACACACACACACACACACACACACAGAGCTTTCTCTGGCTGTGAGTTTGCCAGCAGCCAGCTGGTACTGTCATGTCTGATAGGCTGCAACAGCGTGTGAGACAGGGATGAGGCCGGGAGAAGAAAGAAGGAAGGAGGGAGGCAAGCTGAAAATGTATACAGCAGAATGCATTAGTAAGATTGAGAAAACTATATCAAACCATGGCAACTCATTACGCTGTCTTATTTGGGTCCACAGGCACTGCCCTCACCCCCGTCCTTCATCCCAATCCTCCACACTACAGGACATTTTCCTTTGTCTGCGGCTTTCTTTTTATTGAGTGACCTCCTGTTTGTGTTTTTGATCTTGCTTTTAAAAAACTTAAATATGAACCAAATATGATCATGACGGGGATTACTTGTGTATTGACACTTTGCATAAGCGAGTGATAATGGTTTTGTGTGTCGACTATGTTGTGTTTAATGAAAGGGAAATAAGAAAGATTTTCTCTGCCTTGAAAGACAATAATTAAAATGTTGATCAAGACAAATCATCCAGCAATTATTCCATGATGTGACTAGCCACAAAAGCACACAACAAAGCAGTATTATTATTCCAGTGTTTTGTAATGTCTGAATTTGCCTCCAGACCAGACATTAAGTGAATTGGTTGGTTGGGCAAATTAATGGCTACATAGATGGAAGCTGATAATTACATTTCTTAATGTAAAACCAGCTGTCTATTTAAGACATTTTTTCACCAGCTGCAACACCTTGTAAGTCTGTATGTGTGTGTGTGTGTGTGTGTCATCATGGCAAAATTTGGTCCTGGAGATACCTACTGTAGCAGCAACTACCACAGAGGCAATTTTGAGTATTTGGCCAGGTGTTTATGTCTGCGGCCAGATTTAGTCTCTGCAACAACGCTAAACCGTGCAAAATACAGTCACAAAACTTTACATGTATGTAGTTGACATCAAAATGAAGGCTGAGTTCCAAAATGGGTATAGTTTCTGCAAGGGCACCGGAAATATGGGGGTAGAAAGTAGGGAAGGGACCCCTCCACCCTACGCCCGCACCTTGCCGCAAGACGGTCTCTAGTTGAATTTTTTTCACTAAACAGAACTAAGTCTGCAGTCATTCTAGCAGTTCTGTGAGGCTCTACTGTAATGCTACTATGATCCCAATGACAATGTTGACATGCTGATATTTATTTATTTATTTATTTATATCTACTTATTGAGAAATTTCAATTAAAACCACACATATCAACCCCCTTGTTGGCGTTAGAGGAAAAGCCAGGATCACCAAAGACATATTCTTCATCTGGGAACCATTAATGTCTTGTGCCTATCCATCTGGTAGATGTTAAGATATTTTTAAACATATTTATTATTTTAGTTTTTCACATTACTCACATATGATACTTAGATAAATACCAAAAAGCATTATACACCTCCCCCCTCCAATGACAGAAGCACAGAACAAGAAATAACACCAAAAAGCAAAAAATAAAATAAAATACATGAATACAATTGAGACCCCCTCACTTAACAATGTTGAGATATTTAACAGAGTAAATAAAAACTTTGACCTTGTTGTGGATTTATTCTTTGGCGAACATGGATGTCTGTACTGAATGTCATGGCATTACATCCAATACTTTGGATATACTTTGTGATAAGTTGTGAATTGACAAACACACTGACTCTCAGACAGTCTCAGACAGTCTCAGACAGCCCGTTTCTTTTAAGAAGCAATCAAAACAGTTGAAGTGCTGGAAAGCAGAGCATTTAACCCTGATCTATGACCAGTGGCAAAGAGCAAGTTACCCATTGCAGCAGCAGACAAATGACTCTGCATGATTAGCAGACATCATCTCCCGGGTATGAGCTCTCTTCGGGCATTAACTTTCAATTAAGAAAAAGTCACAAGTCAATCTTTATTACATATTATTATATAAAGTGAAGTAAAGTTCCTGTACGGACACATCCGTAAATCTCAAAATTCCAAATGTTACCATGAAGGGAAGTGGAGAAATCTCTGCATATTCACCTCACTATTCAAGATAATACTGATGTTTGGGAAAAAACTGGGAGAAAAGCTTATCTGGGTCATTATACGCAGGTTATGATGTTTACATGCATCAACCAAAAAGCACACGTCTATCAAAATGAGTGATGTATCCAGAATTAAAAAGTAGTTGGGTTGCATACGAATGTCCTCAGCAAAGTTTGAAACTTTTATTACAAAAAGAGTACGTAAAGCTGCCCTTTAATTAAAGTTTATTGCAAAACCTTTTTTTATGGTTAAACTTTATTACGGAACTCATACAGATCTCCCTTACACAGAAAGAATATTCATATATATTCAAAAGTCATTGTTATTGTAATGTAATTCCTAACATAAAGGATAGTACGCGTTCACATTCAACATAACCGCAGAATGCAGTGACATTTGAACAGGATATTGTGAAGTCCTCACAATCACAGCTTCAGAGATTAACATCCATAAAGAGTATAGTAGAGCTACCATCATCTATCCCCATGTTTTATTCACAGCCTCTCCCCGTACATTACCATACATATTTATAAGAGATAACTACATTTACATGTACATGTACACCCTTGAGCATGTGCACGCGCACAGACACGCACACGCACGGACGCACACACACGCACACACACACACAAAGTTCAGCCTATCCCTCAGGGTTAAAGCTGTCATTTTAGTCCTTCACAGCGGTTACTGTACGTGTGTATACAGATCTATTGTGTGTGTGCGTGTGTGTGTGTGTGTGTGTGTGTGTGGGATTCAGATTGACTGATAGATGATGGCTGCAGGGCAGGTGGGCACGGAGTCATCTGCAGGTGTTGGACGGTGGATGGATGGAGGGGAAATGTGTGGAAAATTTGGGGGCAGGGTGGGGTGGAATAGATGAAGTTAGGTAGCCTGTCGGTCAGGCTGCCACTCAGCCTCATGGGAAACAGCACCGCTTAAGGGCACAAAGACAGAGGGAGGAAACTGAAATAATGTGGGAACGGGAAATAAGGCAGAAGGGGAAAGGGTAAAAAGGTCAAAATATGTGGCACTTTGGGGGATTAGAGAAACTAAGAGATGCAAATGAACCGTGTCCCTGCTTTATTAATCACACTGCCTTGGAAAGGTGGAGGGTGCGAGCGACGCGGGGGAATCACAGGAACACACAAAGATAAAAATAGGGGAATTTTGGTTAGCAACAGGCAAAAGCGGGAGCAAGTGGATGAGTAATGGCACAGGAATGAAATACGAGGTGAGTGGCGTGCCCAGGCAGAATACAAAAAAAAGCTTCTAATAAAGAGCAAAAAAGAGTGAGAGGTGTAATATATCACTGCTACCGAATCAACAGGTGATGTCATCTGGTTGAATGCAACGTCATCATGCTGGGTCTGGGGCGACAGGGTTGAGATGGAAGAGGGGGTGTAATTGCGTCCTCGTAGAAGAGCGAAAGAAATCTGCTCTGTACATTCTTATTATCCCATCATCTCTCTCTCTCTCTCTCTCTCTCCAGTTCCTATCAAAGCTTCTGTCTCCCTCTCTCCCCCCGCACCCCCACCTCCCCTAAGCCGCTCTGCTATTCGCTCCGGCGAGGCTTAAGATGGGGGGATTTTGCCCTCTTCTCCCTCCATGTAGGTTCATTTCCAGTACAGAGTGCTATATGCAGAGGCTGCTTCTATCAGCAAGGAGATATAAGCTGCTATGAATGTCAAGGGTCAACTTGTGATATTATTCTGCTGTTAATGGCCCGCCATGTTATAGGGCCTCTAATATCCCTGGAGTGTGTGTGTGTGTGTGTGTGTGTGTGTGTGTGTGTGTGTGTGTGTGTGTCACATCAAGAGGCTGTGAGACCACCTTCTAGTGACTCACATGACTAATGCTCTTTTAAATCCCAAGCCGGTTTCAAAATCAAAGAAATATATTTTATGGCCTTATCCACTTCCAACAGCACACACACACACACACACACAGCCACATACACACAAACAAACAAACAAACACTTTAGGCCAATCGTTTGCACTTCAGCCAGCCTCTGTAAAGTTTTGACCTTTGGTTTATAGTTCCACTTTGGCTTTTTACTTTCTCTAAAGCACTAAAAACACAGCAACTTTAACAAATATTAAATGACATTTAACAGCGTAAAGTTAAAGTGTGTTGGGGGAAATGCATTAATTCCTTTTGCATTCATCAAAATTATAATAGTTTTCCAGCCATACCCAGTTTGAAGTCACAAGATGCACACTGAGAGGCCTGTAAATGTTACTTCACTGTAATCTCAAAGTGGCCACAGGTGCAGCCCTCATGCATTTATTAAAAGCACATTTGAATTTTTAAACTGTTGAATTGCATTGTGTTGGGGTGCCAACATGCAGATTCACTTCATTTCTCTCCCTCCTGCTGCAATGAGCAATAAAAGACTCACATCCAGGCTTTTAAGGGGGGGGGGCACTGTCCACCACATCCATGTGTGAGAAGATTTCCACAGAGGCGAGTTTAAGAGCAAACCTTATAGGCAGTATAGGTCAAAACTATATGTTCTTATTTTGGGACTGATGAGACCATTATTGCAAAATTACTGGTGCCATGTGGAACATTTAAACATCAATAATTCATTGTCATATTCATTTTGAAACATAAAACCAATTACCATGAACCTAGAAATCCACAGCTGAGCAGAATGGCAGCCTGTACTGGAGTTTTCTCCATAATACATTGTTTCTGCAACAAAAAGCAACAGCTCTCACGGAAAATGTGGACACTCAACATGCTTGTGGCATGAGCAATCATGTCCTCCATTGTCTCTACTGATTACAGCATTTATACTAGGGTAGAAGAATAGTCTTTGTTGTCATTGTACATGTACAATGTATTGTATACATCATTTGATAAGTGTATAGTAACGATTAAGAATTCTAGTCACAGCAGCTTTTTTAGATTTTTGCATGGATGCAGTTGTTTAGGAGAAAAAAACTTTTTTGTTTTTGGGTGACGTTCCATCAAGCTAGAACAGATGCCACACAGATTATCTGATAGGATCGGAGTCATTTCTTTAGTCTTTGCATTGTGTTCACTCATTAATACACACAGGGAAAAGTGGTGGAAAAATAATCAGATGAGAAAAGTAAAAGTAGTAATGTGATAATGCAGAAATACTCCATCATAAGTGCAAGTCCCTTTTTAGAACTTTACTTGGAGGACAGATATGCAGTATTAGTAAAATAATTTAATGTAGTATAATAAGTTCTTATTCTGAATAATGGCCCCTTTCAGTGTATTTAATTAGCAATGAATTAAAGCGTTAGCAGCCTTTTAATGTTAGCCGGTCACATTGGAACAAAATGTACCCACTATATGTACTGTTGTTGGGTGCTTTAACCTATAACATTTATTATATTTTGCAAGATACATTTTTATCAAAGTAACTTTATCCATCAGAAAAAATAGGTGGAACAAAATGTTTCAAAGGTGTTTCCCAGTGAAATTCTGTGGGTGTAGTGGGTAATCAAGCTGCACAGTACAAAATGAAAACACAATAAACAAGATAAGTACATACTTCTCCCCTCTGCAGAAAATATACCAAAAGGGATATGGTTAAGAACAACCTAAGACAGGTCCATTTAATGTATTTTTTACTTGTTAGCTGAATATCACTATTTGAATTCAGAAATGGCGCCGGCTCAGGCTTCATCACACAAACCTAAAATGATGGGTAGGCAGACCCATTTGTTCATCATGTACACCATATGTTTTTGTTTGCTGTAATCATGCTTTCAGTGTAATAACGGACGACAAAATTGATAATCCTAGTTTCATGCAAAAAATGAATCCCACGTTAATCTAAAGCTAAAGATACCAACTCAAACTGCTTAAGTCTCATATCACCTTCTGCTAACATTTGGAACATATTTTGGAAAAGAACGATCTCTGTGGACTGACCGTCTTGTGCATCTGAAGCACGTTAGAAGGGGTCTCTTAATGGCCAGTATGGACAGAGGGATGATTAAAGCAAGATGAGAGGGGGATGATTGAAACTACTATCCTGGTTCAAGGATGGTCTCGGCCTCTTTAATCTTTCAACAGCCATCCACAGTCTGCTGGTCAACAGTCTCGCTTAGCCAGACCCTCCTCCAAAGCTTTCCGAAGAAGGGTCTGGCTAGTCCACATAGCAATTGGGGATGGGAGGAAAACGTGCTCTGGTTTATTGTCATTTCTTTAAACCAATCAGAATCGTCATGGGCGGTACTAAACTCTGCACAGAGCGGCTGCAAAATAGTCGTGTGAGAGAAAAGTCAGATTGGACGGATCTAAGTCTCAATTTACCCTGCAGAGATCTGAGAAGCAGTCAACAATAGTCCTCATAAATCCACCAGAGTTTAAAATTCCAGCACAAAGAAAGCGGAAGGAAATGGAAAATACATGCATCCGGCGGAATTTCCTGCAGCACTGGAGCAATCCTGGAAGTGGAACGCGAAGAATATAGACTAGCTGGTCGACAACAACGTTGATTACATGAGCAGCTTTTGACTGGTGGTCCGACAGACAGCTGATCTTATCTGCTTCTGTCCAGGGTGTTTCCCACAGCTGTATTGCTGGTATTCACAACTCTTTTTCCATCCAGGGATTCCTTTCTTTTTTGACTTTCATTTAAGGTGTACCAACAGACAAGGCTTGTGGCAGACTAACTTCCTGGGGCTTTTATTAGGCTAACGCCTAACAATAAATAATTTGTTAAAAGTTGATCTGCTTTTAATTGAGAATGCACATGGCCCCTTCCTGCTATTCAAATAGCTTGGACTGTATCTGACTTTATAACAAACTGTGAAATTAGATACTATTATTATGGTTCATGATAAAGTCAACTAAATTGAAAACCACTGGGTTTTCGACTAGCTATGCTTTTCTTTCTGTACAGTACATGAGTAGATCCAGACACCACTTTGCAGGACATCTAACTAAAATGGAAATACTCTGTCATTTGAATGTCTTTGTCAACTGTCAATCAGATTGACTTCACAATTGGCGGCTACATTGCTGAGGACCCAAGGAAGCGCAATGTATCAAACATTTTAAGCATCAGCGGTGTAACTTTCGGAATGTATGCTTTTGTTTCTGGAAATAGCCTGGTCACAAATAGAAAGCTGTTGTGACGCGTATTCTCTAGCACTTCTACTGTGTCATGGCAGGTGTATTGCTCAGGACCCAAAGAAGCGCAGTCTCGAGTGTAAAGTTGTTTGTAAGAAAGCTTCAAGCTGCATTACAGGAGGCCGACCAATCGACCCGTTCCAAACGGTTCCAACTAGTCCCTGATGATAAAGCAACCTTTTTAGAAAATCACACCAATTCTAGTTTTTCTTTGCCCTTAATAACCCTCATCCTGTTGCACTACCTGGCTTGATTTACGGTCGTCAAGGTAACCGCTCCATTATAAGCATAATAGCTTGCACAGAACAATGTATGTCATCATTTTGACAAATTTCTGAATGGCCCGCTGGAAAATCATTGTCATCATAATTGCGACTACATGTGTGTACCTCAGCGTGAGCATGTACCTGGGCACCTGGTATATATTTTTTGAAATGGTCTGGTTCTGACAGCACAGACAAAGAGGGCAGAATAAGTGCCATACTGAAATCTGTTCGGGGCAGCTTTTTCACAGACTCCTACTGTTTGCTGTTGTTCTTTCTGAAGGCAACTTAATTTCTTTCCCTTAACAATTTCTATTCCTATACAGACAGCAGGAGGCTGACACAGAGGCAAAAGAGAAATGACTCTACCAGCTACAATGATACCAGTGAAATTCATAAAGGAGAAGCTCCTTTGCAGCTGCATCATATTCCGACTTTTTAGAAGGGATGAGTACAGCACAGAGACATGGTAATAAACCAGGAGGCTGTAGTCTTAGCTATGCGGAGGCCTTTTGCATAATGAACAGTATAATTATTTTCTGTTGGGTGTTAATCCTAACAGATGAAAGCTCAGGTGGACAGAAGGCAGTAAAGAGCGGAGAGGCTGTTGCAGGGTTTAGTGTTCTGTGGCCTCAGCTGTAATGAAGCAGTGGAGTTGTAGGGAGCTGTAATCTGGGAGGCTGTCTGCTTTATTACACCACTGTCTTGTCATGAGGCCCCACACCCCCCTCACACCTAAGATAAATAAAAAAAAAGAGAGGGAACAAATCTGAATGTGTGAAGTAGAGAACCAGAGGTAGGGAGGAAAGGGAAGCAATCAGCCACCTCGTCCTAATCATGTTCCTCTCGCTTTCCTTTTCACTGAAGCCCTGCTCCCAGCTCCGCATTTGGAAGCATTAAGTTTCCTAAATAATTTCATAAGCATCTCGGCCTAGGAAGAATGCAAGGGAATGATGTACAAGGCGCTGATTAGACCTAATTATGAATCCTGATTAAGGCTTTTAATTAGTCGAGCCAGCACTTCAGCTGGAGAGGGCGGCAGAGATGGAAAGGAGAGTGGGAAAGACAAGGGGGGGGGGGGGGGGGGGGGGGGGGGGGGGGGGTCTGTGGAGAGGACTGAGGTGAGGCGTAAAGTGAGAGAATGCAAAAAAAGCAAAGGAAAGATATGGAATATTAGCATAATATTGCCAACATTGATGAATAAGTGACATATAGGACAGAAAGACCTGAACATCAGGTGCTTGGATAAATGTTTCAGTCAAAAGTTATTCAGCCGGTCATTGTTCTTTGTGAGCTCCTGCTATTTATTTTTTATTTTATTTTTTACTTTTTTTTTAATAGTTGATGTTGACTCATGAAAGATACTGATAAAAACCTTTCAATAATACTGAGCAAGCAATTCTGGGTTGGATGTGCGAGAGGTGGCTCAGTTCAATGTTAACCCTAATGAATGCAAAATATGATTTCATATATTTTATATAGCTATTTTTTTTTGGAGACTATATGAAACAGTGTTAGAACAGTGGAAGCTAACTAAGTTAGCTGCAGTGTTAAGTGTTAGTTCGTATTCCTCAAAGTCACAAACACAACCCAATTACCACAAACATAACACAAACTGACTAACCGATCGAGGCAGCGGTAAACAAGCTACTCCTGTGATCTCCGAGGTAAAATGAATGCTTTTGGTACCTCATACAACTCCATTTTAATCTGATCCTTTAAGATTGTATTATTAACTATCCTGAAGCTATATTATAAAAAATAAATAACTAAATTAAATTACCATGTTATTCCTGATGATTTATTATTAAGATGTATTGGAAAAAAAAAAGACCATGGACATGTCTTTTTTTCATGTTCTAGGTATTTCTTATAACATACTATAATGACGACATTCCTAATGTTAATTAGTTTTTTAGATTAGTAATGCGTTTTTATTGTGTGAGAGGTAGAAAGTTAAACAGGGAATTAATATAAAAGCCTATTCTGCTCCTGTGGACAGTGTAAATTAATGACTAGCTTCAATAGTTAAACCACCACATGCTATAAGCTACTGGCAACTGCAGTTCCCCAACATAGGGAATAGAAATATGTTTTCGTTAAAGACTAATCTTATCCCAATCTTCATTTATCATAATAATCAGTATCTGTCCTTTTCAACCTGACCCTCTCTAGTCCATCAGATCTCGTACTCCCATTGGGTTTTCTCCGTGGAGTTCAGGGACATAAGTTAAGTATGAGGAACATCTTTTACGTATCTGTGCCTTTCACTAAAGAAAAGCAGGAAATGCTGATATTTCCCTTTGACTTCTCCACCAGTGTTTGCATCCCTCCTTCTGATCTTTCTCAGCTCGAGAGCCCTGATTTGCCTCCGCGCTGTTGATCTTCACGATATGACAGATCCTCGTTACAAACATAACCTCTCAGTTGTTACGTTCTTTGCCTCTCATCTTCCTCCTTTCCTCGTTTTCTTGTGCTTTTTCTTTGTTCTGCTTCCCATCTGGCTTTTTTTTTATTCTCTAAGTACTTCACACACTCTCTCTCTCTCTCCCCCATGTCTCTCTCTCTCTCTACTGTAGACCATTTGGCACAAACCTCATCTCCCCTCCTCTCATCCCTCGCTCTCACCTCAATTTTCGGCTGTTGCATAATTAATTAGCAGCACTGTTCACTATCAATGCAATTACTCCAGAGAATAGAGAAAGAGAGAAACGGAGAGAGAGAGGAGATAGAGGGGGGAAATAAAATGGGAGAACAGGGCCAAAATGGAGATGCCGTTAAAAACGAGAGAAAGGGAGGGTGAAAGAGATGGAGTCCATATGGGCTAAAATCTAAGTGGTCATTTTAACAATACAAAATCCATTTGGAGGCTCGGGGATCCAGGTGGAGACAACATTGGTATGGTTCAAAACAGAGTAGGGTAAACATCCTCATATTGAGAAGAGACTCTCGCAAGTTCGATTTTAGATTGTAAAATGCCTCACCTCACCCCTGTTTGTCTAGGGGCCAAGTATTTAAAAAGCTGTGTAGACTTGTGACTAAACATCTGCATGTGTACTGCAGATTTATACATCTTGAGTCATTTTGAAAGTGTTTGCATGTGCGCGAAGCAACCGCCCATTCCCCCAAAATTATTTATGAATTTATGTCAACACTCCCGTGTTTAATCTTGTTTGGACAAAACCCAGACTCATTCCATTGTTGATCTGGCACTGGCAGTGTAGACGGTGTTACCCACAGCCATATGCATCACTATACTGTGCAATGTGATCCAGAACAGCATAATAATAAGACTAATGATCCTTAAGTGGGTCAAATTTTTGACTATTCTTTTTCCCACAATACTGTATAATTTGGATGGGTGACTGTATAAAACAATCTGGACACATGCTGGAATACAATCAAGCTTGTAGAGAGAGATATTTATTAACACAGCTTTAAATGTTAACCAAACCAAGTCTAGGCTGTTGCTGAAAGCTATGATGTCATGAAAAAGACTGCGGTTTCAAATGAAGTGTCACGCATGGTGTAAAGCATGCATGAAGGAATGCACATTTTTTAACAACAAATACCAGATTCTGTGCACGAAAAGTTTTTTTCTGTTGTCCAGATACATCATTTATACATCTGGCCCGTTATTTTATATATCATGGTGACAGGCCCTAAGGGAGGCTGTACAATTACAGGTCGAAACCAGGTGACATATTTGTTAGAAACTGACCCAGATAAGTGCAACAGCATTTGCTGGAAATGACATGCCTGCTGTTGTCTGGTGTGTAACAGCTCTATCAGCTGGGTTATTGTTACAACAGAGAAGGCATTTCAATTTACTAAACCTATAGCATCACCTCTAGAAGATGACAAACAGCCCCATTTTCACTCCTTACCATTTACTAAAGCCCCTTGTAAAAAGGAAGACTGAAAGTGAAAAGTAGCCCCTTGTTTCAATCCACGTGGGAACTTTTATCATTTACATGCAAATGGCCTTTAGCAGAGATTTAGCCAAGACCAATTACTTACTCAGTTGCAATTAACACAAAGCCAGTGCATTCAAGGATCAATGCCATTTTGTCTGTCTTTAATTAGTTAGCCAGACATTATATTACACTGTTGAGATGCTTGAGTCCATTATTGCATGTGTGACTGAAGGATCTAGGGGGGGTGCGATGCATATGGAGAGGCTCACCACACCAAATTACCAACAGAGAAAAGATGTCTGACAACCCGTAACTGACAGATGGACTAATACGACTTAATTCCTTCAGCCTGTAATTCTTTGTCCAGTCTTAACAATTTAATTGCAATTCAAGGCCGGATGTATTTACACATACAGAACAATGCAACTGGTGTCATTGTATGCTATTCTTGGTTGTTTGCCACAAACCATTTCTACGCTATCTGTCATGAACTGTCAAGTCTATTCATTCAAAGCAGATACAAATCTTCCTTTTTATAGAAAATAATAAACAGGATGTGTTAAAGAACATGTCAAGTAAAGAAAGACAGACATACACAGGAAGCTATTTCAGTGTATCCTCTTTTCCCTTTTCATGTGCAGCCCATTCAGCACCATTTGATCGTTGTTTCTTTGGCTTTCCATTACTGAAATAGCAATTCTATGAGCATTAATGAGCAAGTCGCATAAAAGGCCAGCAAAGTGGAAAGGAAAACAGTTTTAAAAGAATTTATTAGGACAACACAATAATTTGCGTGCATACGCTCGCTGGCACACACACACACACACACACACACACAGAAATAACTCGGAAGGCATTCCTAATTACAGGCAAATGTATTCATTGATATTGTTGCAGCACTTTATCATTTGAGGATGTGATTTGCATTGGATTTTCTTTGCTGTTGCTTTGTTGTGTTAATTGTTTACTGTGGGCTAATTAAAGCCCACCAGTCATTACCCATGATCACTGCTCTCTGCAGATGGGGGGCAATGGTGACACACCCCGACAGAGAAAGGAGAGGGAACGAAAGAGAATGGCTGAGAGAGAGAGAGAGAGAGAGAGAG
>NC_045751.1:5071233-5074093 GCF_008692095.1 Etheostoma spectabile
AGAGAGAGAGAGAGAGAGAGAGAGAGGGGACATGGTAGAAGGATCACAGAGGCTTGCAGCATTGAGGGATGGCAATGTCTATTTGTCTCTGCACCACTGTGTTCTATACTAACATATTACTAACTATTGGACGGATTTACATTAAATATTGTGCAGCCATGGTGCCCAATGGATGAATCTTACTGTCTTTGGTGATCCCCTGACTTTTTCCTTCGTGCCACCAGCAGGTAAAAGTTTTCACTCTTTCAGTGAAATATCTACATCTAAAAGACAGATTGGCACAACATTTGTGCAGACATTGTTGGTTCCCCAGTGATGTAACCTAATGACTTTGGTGTCCACCTGACATTTATTCTGGCGCCCCAATGAGGTTGACATTTGTGGTTTTGAGGGAATTTTCTTAACAGCAATTATGTTGAACGTGATAAAAATCCCCCCCCCCCCCCCTCCAAGGATAAATTGTAATCCGTTTAATTATGCCTTAGCTTTTCCTAACGCCAACAACATCAAATCAAAAGTTTAATATGTTCAATACATTACTACGTATTACTACGTATTACGGCCATCAAACTTTATAACTCCTCCCTCTAAGTGTCCGACACACAGACACTTAGTGAGGTTGAAACTGGACATTATTATCTGTTTTGTGCAATAACACTGGCTTGTAATGTATGCAATACTCAACTGCTACTATTATTATTATTATTATTATTTCTTTTCATCATTGCAACACCTTAATTATGTTATTTATGTAAATACTGTATCATAATATACCTTTAACTATGTAAATATCCACACTCCTTATATTTCTTTATTTCTTTATTTATATTTCTTATATTTCTAATATCTGAGCAATTGTAACACAGAGTTTCCCTTCGGGGATCAATAAAGTATTTCTGATCTGATCTGATCTGATTACTTTGTGTTTAGTGCTAGCAAATGTTAGCATGCTAGGATGCTAAACTAAGATGCCAAAAAGTAGGGCTGCAAGATTATGGCCAAAATGATAATCACCATTATTTTGATCAATATTGAGATGACGATTAATCATCACCAATTTTGTTGATTTGAACCAAAACAAATTGTATTGTCACATACGCTATTTATACCTGATTTCACATCCAAATTGTGCTACATTCCTCTCATGTTGAAGTTGTGTGCTGTATGCCCGTTTTCTACCAGACGAAATATCAACGCGGATTTCGGTACCTCATTACGGTGCCACATAAATGTCTGCGTTGCTCTCCGATACTCCAAAACAGACGTTAGAGGCAACAGAACCATCGCTACAGTAGTAACTGGATTAACAAGGCTAAAATGCTAATATAAAACAATAAACTTAACCGTAGTGTGACTGTATTTCACTGTAGAGGATTCCAACAGTGGGCCGTCTGCTGCTAAAGCTACGAGCCAGGGCTCCTCACTAACTTTTTGCCTTGGCTGCACTGGTGCACCTAACGTTTTTATTTAGGTGCCCCAGCACAAAATTTACAGTACTTGCAACCAAATCTTTCCTTGCGTTGCTGTTGATGCCACAATTTCAAGGTCACTTTTTATTATGCTCCATATACATTCATGTAAATTACGTAAATTATTTTAAACAAGAACTAGGTGTAGGTAAATACTTTATATATATATATATATATATATATATATATATATATATATATAAAAAAAATATACAAAATATAATTATTGTTTTTTAATTTAAAAATTGTTTAAAGTGCTTCAGTGACCTGCAAAACTAACACATTTGAGCAAAATAGAAAGTGCTACTGCTTAAAAGTGCGTCCCTGAACTGAGACCTGACATTTCATGGATCAATGCTGGCCCCCCCTTGCGGTCGCATGCCCCTCACATGGCCAACACCTTTAATTTGGCCTTCTCCCCTTTTAGCCTTGGGTAAACCAGCTTGCCACCCTACCTAGCATCAAATCCTCCAAACTCCTTGAGCCCACTAAAGTGGGCCAAATGTTCAGTTTTAAGTCAGCAGCTTTTCACAAGCTCTTTTACTAAAACAGATTGGGATTAAAATAAAAAGCAAAGATAGGGTTTGCTTTCCTGTTTGATAATATACATCTGCAACACACACACACACACACACACACATATATATATATATATATATATATATATATTTTATTATTTTTAATTTCTCTGAGAAAGCTCCTTCACTTGTTTTCAACAACAACAACAGACTGATTAAACGAGCTAGGGAGAGAGGATGAGTGCAATGGACTGAAGCGTCCTCACAGAGAGATGGCTGACTCATTATGAATGGTTCAGCACGGGTCGAGTGGCGGGTCAGCAGAGTTACACATGTGAAATGTCTGTATCGTCCCTGCCCTGAATTTTTATGAACTATGATATTCTGGCCATGGGTCACATCTCTCACCCAGGTCCAGCAGGCTCCGTCTCACACGCTATTACTCTACGAACTAAAGTTAGTTGCATTCAATAACTTCTTCTGTGTTTTTTGCGGTGGCCGCTGCAATAGCAGAGTTACCAGCGGAAACACTGGTACAAATACAGGTTTGCCCCTCATGCTTAACAATATAAAGCTGTGTTAATAACAATTAAAACTGTGGACAAATGTCAGAAGTGTGGGCCGAAGCTGTCGCCGCTGTGTCTCTCCGTGTTGCTGGGAGTCGTCTGAGAGTGAATGGGGGGCGGGGCTGCGCGGAGAGTAAGAGGAGAGATCCAAACACCGGCACAGCGTTACAGAAGAAATGAGTCATGTAATGCATTTAAAAAATAAAATAAAATAAGTACACAAATAAAAAAACGGAGCATTCTATGAACAGAATGACACATTTAAAATATCGCTCAATCACGCAAATTTGATCATGGGAAGCCAAAA
>NC_045751.1:5074103-5079479 GCF_008692095.1 Etheostoma spectabile
GATTAAAATTTGATTAATTGTGCAGCCCCCCCAAAAAGGGTAAACATTATATCAGCTATGTTACAAAGCGTTTGCTTGTGTAACATTAGCCTAGGGACTGTATTAGCATTGTATCGTTGAACGTGTTGCCATGCTGGTTTAAGCATTTAGCTCAAAGAACAGTGTTTAGTAAAGTATCATTAACATAATTTAAAGGTAAAGTATAAGTGTGATGTTTAGGTGATTGGCTTCCATTGGGGCCCTCCATATGTTAATATATACATTCTTAATACAATGTATTAATTTACCATATTCATCGTTCCTTCACCATACAGCATCGCAGTGTACAAAACAACCCACGTTTACGTTACAATTTGCATTATTAGATTTTGAATCATAAACTCATCATAATCATGTTGTAAATACTTTATAATATATCTTCAAAATGAAGATATACTATATATAGCTAAAAGTTTACATATAAAAATAGGACGTGAGAATGTAAAAAATGAATCAGTCCTGTCTTGGGAAAATGTAACTCAGTGATAAACATCAAAGATTTGGCTGCAGTTGAAACAGAAAATGAGGATCTCTTTAAGTAGAGAAAGTGTGATTGCGTGTGGATTGTGTGTGTTCTCATGCTTGTATGTTTCTGCATGTTGACCTGTTTGTGCAGGTAACTGTGTGTAAAAGACAAAGGGAGCGTTGTGGAGGCTCGTGTCAATCACTGTTAGCTGGAGTGGATGTGTTTGTTAGTGTATGTCGTTCTCCATCACTGAGTGTCCATCCACATTACATCTTATGGCAGAATTAAGTGGCACTGCTGAAGGTACATGGCGGCCAGGAGTGGTTATATCTTCATTCACAGGTGGCAGCTGGTGATTTGTTCCTGTGCACATCTCACAGGTCTGTGTGTCTGTATGCATGCATACACACAGAGTCAGGAGTAAATGGGGAGTGGAGAGACTTCCGATCAAGCTGATCCACTGTGTGTTTATTACATGAAGCTATAGGTGTGTGTGTGTGTGTGTGTGTGTGTGTGTGTGTGTGTGTGTGTGTCTGAATGGTGAAAAGGCTGGCTGCCTTTTCATATTCAGGCAGTGGCATTCAAGTGGCATTGATTGAGCAAAAAAGCTCATAAGCGTATTTCCCAAAGTGTCCTATTCTTTGAAGGTGTTGATTTGTCTTCTGTTGGAAATACCATAAATTTTCACATCTCTGTCTATGTAAGATAATGCCAGGTGTTTTTTAGTCTGGGTCTATCCTTTCTGGATCCTACAAAGAGCTCTAGAAAACCAGCAGGACTGGTTAGACTGGTGTCCTTGTTGTGGTATTGCAAATTACTGGGCTGGTTTTTCTTGAAGGTTTGAAGAAGACATATCCAACAAGCTAACACTCAGTTCTCCTGCATGGTTGTGTAAGCATTTGCATCTTTAAGTGAGAAAAAAAAGGCATGGTTAGTTCTTCAGCCATCTGCCAATTTTACCGCTCCACGGCAAAAACAAAATGACTATATATAAAAAATAAGTACAAAGGAATTAGACTCACTGATGTGGGATATAAATTACACAGTTTGCAGCAGCTGAGCCAGCCAATGCTAATTTGGGCCTATCCATGCCTACCCATGTATGCCCTACCTTGTCCAAGCTGACAATGCCAACAACTATCACCAGCGCCTGCTTCTTTTCAGCTCATGCCTGAACAAACAAAAACACTTCCCTATCAGCATCAGGTTATGCTTGACTTTTTCTTTTAAAGAGAACAATAATAGCACGTAGCAAACACAGAGGCTGATAACAATAACAAAGAACTTATCTTTAAAAAAAACAAAAAAACTATTTGCCGTAGAGAAAAGGTGTGTAAACTTCATTTCTCTGACTTAAAAGCTGTGTAAACTGTGTGTGTATGTGGAGGCAACGGTGCCAATCAGCTCTTTGTCTATCTCGCTGCCCCCAGGGTCCTGGCCCATATGCCTGCCTGGTCTGCAAGTCTGGTCACACGGGTCAGGACCCTGCCAGCCTCACTGGGACATACGTCTGTGTGAAAGTGAAAGTGTGTGCGTGTATATGTGTCTGTGTGTGTGTGTGCGTGCGTGCGTGTGCCCATCTGTTACAATTGAGGTGCGTTGTGTGACAGATCACCCCTGACCCCACCCCTCTGGGAGAGTATTGCTCTAGTTACACACACCACAGATGTAGAGTGTGTTCACATGCGTCTTGTCTCTGAACATGTACACATTCACGTGCTTGCATCATGCCCCCATACCTCTGTATCTGTCTTTATAAGCAATAGGCGTGTCTGACCTCCCAACCACTAACAACACTCCTTAGAACACCCTCTCCCCCCTCCTCTCCTCTATCTGTGAATTCTGAACCAGATGGGGTGCCAGGGTCACCTCTGACCCCCCGCCGCACTGTGACTGATGGGACAGCCTAGCCCTGTCACCCCCCTCTATTGTACCCTGATGGGCATCTGACACCACTCTGACTCATTTATTAAGAGCACTACCACCACGCACCTGAGCTTCTTAATAAGTCTGCCAATCAGGGTTATCCTATAGGCAATGTGTTTCAATAACTCTTTGTTGCTGCAAATGTATCAGAGGGGTATAATCAGTCATTTGTCATGTGGCACCTGAGCTTTGTAATAATGCTGACAATCAATGCATTAGGCATTAGAAAGCAACTGACCTGTAGTAAGGGGTTATTTACCCAAATGGCTAAAAAAATTACCTCTAGTAGGATTCAGCCATGCTGATAGTTTGGGGTTTACTTGCCCACGTTTTGAGATATCTGTCTCTGAGATGTCTGCTTCCACCGCAGCATTAGAAAGAATTTCAAGTTTATAATTTGACAACAATGTAGCCAAAAAATCTACATACCAAACAGTTTTATAGGGACTACTTCTGTAGTAGGAAGTAGTTCCTTTTAAAATAGTGAGAGCATTTTGAAAGTGATGGTGCTTTTGAATGTCTTTTTGTATTTGTAATTCTTAATTTTCCAGAGTAACACAAACAAAACCTATATTGTTTTGGGGTGTAGTCTGAAATATTAGAGGTATATACATTGTCTAAAAGCCATTTAACCTAAAACTAAAATTATCTTTATACTGGTAGAAGTGAGAGAGAAAATGTCATAATTTCTGTGAACTGCCCCTTTACACTTGCCCCTCCATTCTTCGTGGTTGAGATGCTACCACATCGTACCTTCTAACACCTTACTCTAGGGACTCATATCACAGCCAGCTATGTATAAAGGCACCTTTATAACAGCTTCAAACATAAATACATTTAAATCAAAAGACTGCACTTCACTCCATGTTTGACAACTCATGGCATGTGTCTTCCTCCTTGTGTCCGTCTCATGAACTCTTGCTTGCATGTGAAGCACTGCTATTTTTGTACTGTAAAGCGTACATTAAGGCCATCAGGAGGAGGTGGATGTTCGTCTCACGGTATGCCTCCTGCTTACACTCTGAGACAAATTAGCATACAGATTCAGCCGTGGCGGTTGTAAATCCATTTTTCTCCTTGCAGATCAGTAATAAACACCGTATTTGGTTATGATACCTATTTTTTTCCCTTGTGATGATTGCTTTTCTCCCAGTGTGGAGAAATACCTCTTACTGTATTATGTGATTGCTACAGCATGTTGCAACATTAAGTGTAATGTGTTTCATTTCTTTTTTTGGATGATCCCTATCAGTGTATCGGGTGAGATTGAAATCATATGGTTGCATGTGCCCAGTTATGTGCAAATCTCTTTAGGGCAGAGGTGGTAAGCCACAACTTATTTCCTCCAAAATGCCAGGGAGGTTTGAAGAGGTCAATCTACTTCCCTACCAGAAAAAAATGATGATCTCGGACCTGTTGAGAAAGAGATTACGGCTTCCATGCATTACAAAAGTACTATTTAAAAAAAGTGTATAAGCACCAATGTGGACATATCCAACACAGTGTGCTTGGTACACTTGTTTTTGTTTTATGATTATCTTGCAATGATATTACAGGGAGCAAACAAGGAGAACACCAGGAACAGATCAAATGCATGTGGCACATACTGTGTGGGAAGCAGCAAAAGCATGACCATGTTGAAGATGATAAAATCCACATGTGGAGCCATTTCTCTTTCAGAATTATTGACACACCTCTTACTGCAAGGACTGCCTGTAAAGAAAACTGTTTTTGGAAGTTATTAAAGTCCTGCTTTGGATTTATGTCTTATTTTAAAAACAGTAGGTTACAAATCAAGTTTTGAAGTGGACTGGAAGCACTGGGGAAGATAACATCTAAATGAAAACTATGCAAAGAGCTATTTGCCATCTGCAATCCATATCCTTTGGGAAAATGTGCATATGCAACAATGAAAAAACTGGAAAAACCATTTGGGGCTTTAAAGGTCAAATGTTGACTGTGAAGTGGTGTCCATACTCAAATGAGGTCCCTGGGGCAATGTTTTGAAGTGAGCGTTTAAAATGAGTACAGTGAATAGCACAACCAGTCACCTCTTACATTCTGAAGGTTACATTATTTAAAAAGGGCAGCCTTCACCCCAGAATGAAGGGTTTTCCGGACTGCGTGCCACATGCAGTACAGTAGTTCTGCAGTTAGCCAAAGTACAAGACAACATCCACCTGCTCTGACTCCAGCTGGAGGTGTCATTTCATATGCCTCTTCCATTTGACTTTCCTCACGCACACTTTAGTGTTGACCCATACATTTTACTATTGCTATGTATTTCAGCATGTTTTACTCATTTGAAGTCTACAGAATCCTCAAAATATGAAACGTCAAATATACATAGGTCTGTGGTGTAACGTTACAAGTGGCCGCTGTTCTGACTCAGGTGCCTGGGTCTGTTTCTCGACGGTTCAGTTGGCTGGCTGCTAGCTGGCTGGGAGCTGACTGTGGATGTGTCTGCAAGCCGAGGCTGTTGTCTCATCCCGACGGAAGCCTTGCAGTGCTGGGAAAATGTGAGGCAGACAGACAGTGGCGTCTATCTAGACAGATAACATTACTGATGAATTTGTGGGTTAGCCCAGAGTTGGGAACCGTGGTCAAAACAATAATACTAAAAGTAACTGAGGGTGTTGAACAATGTTGTAATCTTATATTACCCACCAAGAATTAGCAAACATTATAGACCAAGCATTAGCATTAGCTACTTGCTTGTCAACCAGCACCTTCACAGTAGGCACCAAAGCACTTTTCCTCTTCGGTCCCCCTACAGGTTGGAAGCGAAATTGTCCATTACTATTAACATTACCATTACTCTTACGTCTCATTCGAAAAGTGGTTGATAAACCACTGAAACGATTTTGAAAACATTATTTTAAGGTACAAAAGAATCTTTTCTGTTGGAATCGAAATCAATCAATATCAATAAATAAGGTCTCTGT
>NC_045751.1:5079489-5088616 GCF_008692095.1 Etheostoma spectabile
TTACTGTGTTGCAAAGTGGCATGTAATCAATGACAAAATGATGATGTAGTAGTTGGAACTGTTACAGCTCTAAATGTACAACAATGTAAGAAACTAAATTACAGTAACGTGCTACCTGGATGTTATCAGAACTAAAAGGGATCCTTTCACAATAAAATCAATCACAAGTTACTGATTTAATGCCAAAAATGCTAATCAGCATCCAGTGGATAATTCCTCTGATCTCAGTAACATTATGACTACTTCGATGTAATACTGTGCCTCAATATTAAATTTACATTTGCAGCATAATCAGATTTTCCCCCAAATGTTTGACTTTGCAGACCTGGGGACCTTGTATGATTTGAGAATCTAATCCACGTCTGTGTTTTATGTGTAGCCTTTCCACCGGATAAACAAAGTCAGTGTTTCACTCTAATTTAATCCCAAGGATCATCTCTGGAGACGAGAGAAACATAATGGGTCTTCATGCTGTGCCGTGAGATGAGCCTTCTGAATTTGCACCCAAATTACTATCAAGCTTTCATTAGGAATTTTCCCAGCAGCCTTCAGAAATCACTAAACCAAAAGATGAAGAAAAGATGTGCGGGGAAAAAGAGAAGAAAAAGAAATGCACAGGGAAAATAAAATGGCCAACATTAACGAGATCCAGAATCACATTGAATGATTTATCAAATGATCAATTTGTAAAATTCCATCATAAATTCTCATATTGTGCCAGATTACAGACATGGCAGATTGGTAAAGGATTAAGAACACAGAAAACTGGTGCAATAATTACAAACCCCAGGGTGGCCCTAGATGATGCAACTTCTGTGAAAAAAAAGCCGATAAACAGTCATCTAAATCCAAACAGATTAGTTTGAATGCCATGACAATTTTTATCTACAGCAATAATTAACCTTTATTCAGGTTGTTTTAAATGACTGCAACTCTAATCTCGCAATCAAACGCCTTTGGTGACGCAGGAAAATTGTTGCCTCAGTGACAATCAACATCATTGTTTCACAAGCCTTGATTTGAATCTTAAGACTTGCCTAGAAGAAAACTTGGTAAGATGGTGGTAGGGCTGTCAAAATAGGCCAAAAACTACATTTGAATATTCCTCCTAAAAAACAATTTTTCCATAAAAGGGTAATCTAATCTAACAGAAGACATGAGTCTACAGACACACAGACACACACACGGCCAAAAGTTTGAACACACCTTCTCATTCAATGCATTTCCTTTATTTTAATGACTATTTACATTGTAGATTTTCACTGAAAGGCATCAAAACTATGAATGGATACGTAGAATTATGTACTTTACAAAAAGTCTGAAATAACTGAAAACATGTCTTATATTCTAGTTTCTTCAAAGTAGCCACCCTTTGCTTTTTTGATAGTGCTGCAAACCCTTGGTGTTCTCTCAATGAGCTTCATGAGGTAGTCACCTGAAATGGTTTTCACTTCACAGGTGGGCCTTGTCAGGGTTATATAGTGGCATTTCTTGCCTTATTAATGGGGTTGGGACTATCAGTTGTGTTTTGCAGAAGAAACTAGAATATAAGACATGTTTTCAGTTATTTCACACTTTTTTGTACAAAATTCCGTATGTTTATTCATAGTTTTGTGGCCTTCAGTGATAATCTACAATGTAAATAGTCATGAAAATAAAGAAAACGCATTCAATGAGAAGGTGGTTCCAAACCTTTGACCTGTACTGTACCTACATATATATACACACACATACAGTACACACATACATACATACATACTGTATATATATACATACACACATATATACATACATACTGTATATATATATAAATATACACATACACACACATGCATAGACATATACATACACACACATACTGTACATACACACACACACACATATATATAGTGTATATATTTTGAAGGTGAAAATTCCACGTTGAGGTTTTTTAAAGATACATTGTGTTAGAATTTCTCCCATCTAGCGTTGAGATTATATATCAAAAACTCACTCTCTCTCCACGCACAAGAACATATTGCAGCTATGGTAGCGTTCACGCTTCAAAAAGCAAATGTGTACAAAAGGCTGTCTATCGGCCGTGGGTGTTGGAGCGCATGTAGGAAAGTGGCGCGGGCTCGCGCTTCACACCACAATCGGGCACGGGCGCCACCCGACGGAACGGAGAGAGAAAGAAAAAGAGACACCGGTACAGAGGATAATTAACTAGTTGGGATTTGGTTAGTCCAAAGCAGCTCCAATGTTCATGCTTTTTAATATCTGTTTTCTTATTCTGGGCGAAGAAGAAGACCGTTCCTGAAATTTGGATTTTGAATATGTGGGGTCCTCCATGTTTCCTTCAATCTTGCCGGGGCCAGGAAGAGACGATCCCCATTAGCCACAACTGGGATTCAAACACGAAAGGCAAATGTAAAATTTCATGCCAATAGGAATATTTGGAATTGATTGTGTGGGTTTTTTTTTTTTTTTTTTTTTTTTTTTTTTTTTTTTTTTTTTTTTTGCTGTTGCTGCTATGCTGCTACTTGTAACAACAGAATTTCCCCGTCGTGGGATAAATAAAGTATAATCTAATCTAATCTAATCTAATCTAATATTTATAAACAAGGACAAGTTTGTGAAGGGCAATAAAGATTTTGATAATGAACAACTACAAACGTTATATAATGTAGCTTTAACATTAATATGCGTTCCCCGAGACCGCCTATGGTCCCCCAGTGGCTAGAAATGGCAAAAGATGTAAACCGAGCCCTGGGTATCCTACTCTGCCTTTGAGAAAATGAAAACCCAGATGGGTCGATATGGAATCTTGCTCTATATGAGGTCATAAGGGGCAAGGTTGCCTCCCCTTTCTCTGCTTTACCCACCCAGAGAATTTGACCCACCCATGAGAGAGTGACATCATGGCTTTCAAATGAGCAAAGTGGCGGCTGGTCAAGGCCACACCCTCAGCTGTAAGTGGCTGCACCAAGGCTGAATTTTGAGAAAGAGACAGATATGGTATTAGGGGATCACTAAGGTCTATATAAAAGCTTCCAAAGAGCACCATGTCATAGGGCTGCTCGATTATGGAAAAAAAAATAATCACAACTATTTTGGTCAATATTGAAATCACAATCTTTTAGTGTCATTTATCTCACAGAAAGAGTCTTTGGATTAGAATAAAATCTGTTTAACTACTGTGAGTCGGTTCAGCTTTACAGATATCACACAAAACTTTACACTGCTAATGAACATTTCCAGATACATTCTCACATCACATTTTCACACACTATGACCACTACTAGCCTAGTGTGATTACTAAATGTGCCAAAATATTAACAATAATGTCACCGTCAGTGGGCTTATTTACTAGCTACCTAAGGAAAAATCCAGCACATAGACAATACCTTAGAATAACGTTACGTGAAACAGGTGATTTGACGTCCATGCTCATTTTACATACAGCTTACCAACTAAACTAAATGTTGAGGGACAGTAGTATGTTTTTTCATGTTGGTTCTGAGCGGTAGGCCTATGCACCCCCACTAAGCTGGAAAAGGTTTTAAACAGTAAGGGAATACAGCGTGTCTGGGGAATACAACGTCTACTACAGCCGCAGGGTTAGCCAACGTTAACTGTTCCCAGACAACATTTTCGGTTTTGCCTTTCATGCTCACCAAACACTGCTGTGGCTGCCCTCCTGCTATCTTCACTCCCGCTGAGTTTTTAAATTTCAGCGGATGATATGCACACGACTGGCCTCCCTGGCTGTATAGGCTGAGAGAGTCTATGGCTTCGGGAGGGGTGGATGCGTGCGTGCGGATATGCGCATGCGCGTTATTCAGAACACAAGACAGAATAAGTGTGTTCTTGCAAAACAGAACATGGCAAAATAATCGTTTTTTTCTCGATTATACTATTTTGGTGATCTTTGGGAGCCAAAATCAAAATCAAAATCAAAATTCAATTAATTGCAAAGCCCTACCATGTCATGGGACCTTTAACAAACATGTATTCTAAAAGACATACAATAAAACAACGTCCTACTCAGTGTAAGATAAAACTTAATTTAAGCATCGTAGACCTCTCTCCCTTTCTCTCCCTGGAGCGCGCAGGAGGCAGGACATGATGCGGCACAGAATCGTTCATTTTTTCATGAACAACCAAATCTTTTGCCGTTCCCTGAATTTGTCTGACAATTTTGTTGTCTTCTTTTACTTCCGGTAGCTAGTAGAGCATCATCACTCTTTTCCTGGGCTCAATCCCAGACAGGGAGCTGAACTTTAAGGGAGTAGTGGACTACATGTAACAACAGTTTCCTTTGGCGTGAAACTAAAGCACTGAAGGTCTACAACATCTGTTTAACTACTTTTTCCGGAGTTGTTTTTTGCTTCAGATAACTGTTACTATTTTTTTTTAATGTTTGCCTACTATGAGAGGGACACATATTTAAAGTGGGCATTGTCTGCTACCACTGGACACATCTGGATGACCTGAACAATGTGCCTCATTAAATATTCCAATGGATGCACACACAGCATTTAAAAATGGTGGCACTGGGGCCCTTGGAATCGTCCTTACTTTTCCCACCCTTTGCTACTCCTTTGTGGGAAATTCGCTGGTCAACATCATCTGTTTTGCTCTTCAACAAGCGTAAGGTTTATTGCTTTGATTCTGTTTGTCTGGTTGCAACAATGCCATTCAAATTAAATAAACAAAAAATAACTACAATAATTGCTTAATACATATTGTCTTTCAGGTAGGGATGTTAATAATTAACATTTTAACCGTTAACAGACAATAAGATTTCAGTTAAATAGTTAAAAACAATATTGTAAAAAACATAAAAGGGATTAAAAATAGGCTCTACAACGTATTATTTAACTGCTAGCGCAGACTCTTGCCGGTCCATGAAAGTGTCTGCATGTGTCCACAACACTGCACACCCCCCCCCGTACAAGTCTGCAGCTATCTGCAAAAAGTTTGTCTGAGCCTGAACTGGGACTCAGTTGCCTGTTTGTTGGTTAACAGTTAAAAGGGTTAAGAAGGGATGGTTATTGGTTAGGAAAAAAAATCTAAATTTGCATCCCTATTTCCAGGAAAACTTTGTTGCCTTTAAGGGCCTCATTGCACGAAAAATGCCCCGACATTGTTTAGCCATGCTAGAAGCGAGGCTCTAGGGACGGTAATTATAGTCTGTCGCTCAGTGGGTCCACCACTTTGGTCCCTACTGAAATAACTATTGGATGGATTGCTATGACATTTGGTACACACATTCACAGCTTTTACTGACTTTGATGATCCCTGACATTTCCTTTAATGTCACCAGCAGGTCAAAGATTTTATTTATCCAGAGAAATGTCTACATCTAATGCCACATTTCAACTGCATGGTACAGCTTGACTCAACTCGCTCTTTTCTGGTTTTCCATTAGCAAAAGATGTGGATAGTACCACCTTGATGGAGGTTCCAAGCGAGCTGAGACTAACGGTGGAGTTAAAAAACTGCAAAGCACTGAGCACTGATGTAGCGTAACAGGGGACATCCTGCCCAAACCTGTCATTTTTAACTAGCCAAGCTACTGTCAATAGCAATTGCAATTCATTTTTTCACTTGCCACAGAGTTAAAAAAACGCCAAACTTTACAATTTACTACGCTGCAATTGATGAAGTGAACGGATTCAACATGTGTTGTGTTGAAGCAGATGTCACGGCAGTTTAATATGACATTGCTATGACAACCAGCCCCCTTATGAGGTAAAAATTTGAATCTGACCAAAACTTAACCTGAACTAGTTAGCGTGCTTACATATACGAAGCTAAAATTATGAGCATAGTACACATTAGCTAAACATTAGCTAATGCATTTAACTCACAGCACTGCTGTGCCTATGTCTCAACAGTACCACTAGCATGGCTGTGGACTTGTCTCAACATAAAGGAGACAAGCTGGAAACTAAAAGATTGGACTAATACTCGTATCAGTCTCCCTTTCCATGTTGTCACTACTGGTGTCACTGCCAAATAAGAACAAGCACAGACAGGTCCATCGACACAACCAAAATCTGTGATTCATTGGGATGATGGATTACTAAAACTGTCCAATAAAGCTTCTTTGTTTCAGCAGGAGGATAGGATTCTCACTCGACTGTCTGGGGGTTGCCTCAGATGCACTGGTTTAAGGCAAGGCATAATTGTTTCAAAAAGGCTGTAGTGTACCATGTCTGTTTTCAGGCCACAGCGCACTGGTAATGAGGTATTGTCGACTATAACAATACAAATATAGCAGGCAAACTTTCCTACTGTGGTCTACACCGCAGAAAGCAAACTGAAGGGGGAATATTACCCATACTGTTTTTTTCCAACAAGCACCAAATCCCACATGTAGTGCAGCAAACATTTCTGAGGGGAAATTTCCTCGCTGAATACAATGAAATAATTAGTTTTTACCTATAGCCCATGCAATTTCCAAGTAAGGGACAGCCTGTGGCTCAAGAGCAATAACGGCTGCTCGTGATGATACAGCCTGTAGTCAATGAGATGGAGATGTAGCCGGCCTGGACAATGATTTGACTCATTGTTTGTATTCCAAAGACTTGCTATGGGAAATGTCTACCATGCCTTCTTCTCATTCTGTGGCCTTAAAATCATTGTTTATCAGTGTTATTCATCCTCTGGCCCTCTTTCCCTTACACTCATATCTTTCCTTGGTCGCTTCGTTCACTATCTCACCATGTCTGCTTTCTCCCAGGCGACCCCTGAAGTCCTCTTGATCCCAAACAAAGGTAGAGCTTTTGAATTGGCTTTAGGGGGAAAAGACTAAGAGAATGTAATGTATCTGTTTCTATCCAGGCAGCCAGTGGGAACAAATATTGACATGTGATTTTTTTTATTTTCTCTCCCCATTCTGTCTGTGGCCAAACCTTCACTTTCATTACAGCTGTGAGGGAGAGTGGGTGGGAGAGTAGGTGTCACCGGGGAGACCGACACGAATGATCTATTTTTCGTTCTTTTCTCCCATTTCTTCCCCGCTCCTTCTCTCCGCGTGCTCGGCTTCTGCTCACGTCCTGTTGTCGATCTCTCCGGTGAGAAAGCAAAGCCCTTTCCAACAAGGTAAATAACCATTAGCGGGTGAGTGAGTGGGAAAGAGGGAGATGGCAAGGCAGAGAATAAAACACACACGAGAAAGACGGGGGAGAAGAGATGAAAACTTGGAGAAGGTCATTTGTTGCTTTTTCAATATCCTCAAGCCCCCCTGTCCAACCTTTTATTTTATCCAAGTGCCTATTTGTCTTTGCCAGAATTGTGTCTTGACTCGAGCAAGACAGCAAGGGCCTTTTACTATTCACGACTTGTAATATAAGAACACAATGGCTGCTGGTTGTAAGATTTCTCATTACATCTCTGTATTTATTTTGCCAGCCCAGAGACACCGCCAGAGGGAAGAGAAGACAAAAAAGTCATTTATTTGATTATTTAAGCACAATATCCTGTTGCAGGAGGAGTAGTATTTTGCCGTGGGTTGCAGTGATGTAACATATCCAAAGCCTGAGCCCGGCTGGTGCTCTGCCTATCACACATTGGATGCATATATTTGATCACAGATGCTGCTGGTTGCCTTGGTTGCTTTAACTCGGTTTGCCCTCTGTCTTGCCGTCTGCCTTTCTTCCTCTTTGTCTTTCTCTTCCACTCCGTTCCATCTCCCCTCTATCCTTCTGCCTTTCCCATGCGCCCCACTTCCATCTTCATCCATCTGCCACCCCTCTCTGCATCCCCTTCTGCTTCCAGCCCTCTAACTCTGTCTCTCTGTCTATGGCAGCCCTCTCTCCTCCCTCCACCGCCCCCGTCTCTTTAGTGTCCTTAGGAGACACTTGTAGACGAGGCAGGGGCTCATATATTTGGAGGTTATGAAGGAGAAACAGTGAATCAAGTTCACGGCTGTCCAAGTGTTTGCTCGGCATCCGAGCACCCTTGCTCGTTTGTGGATTTCATGAATAATTGATTAAATAATGGAAAATGTAATGAGGAAGATGTTTTAAAATTCAAATTCAAATCAAACAACTAGCCCGCTCTTCAATAAGCAGATCTCTGCTGTGATTGGCTGGAGGGACAGGGCTGTGTGACTACAGTATTCATTGAGGCATGGAAGAAGGAGATTAATTTGAGGATATTTTGGGGGAGTTGCAATCACACAGGTGAGCTTCTGTGTGCACAAAACTTGCCGAAGTTCAAGCAAGTCGGCCTTGACATTTGTGTCTGTGTTGCTTCATCTCCAGGAGTAATTTTCCACTACCTAACTGCAGCAGCCTGTAGGTCTCCTGATGCATGTGTTTTTACTCAGTGTGTGGTACGCATGAGGGAAAATCTTTATGCTCTTTTTTATAAAATAAATAAATAAATAATGCATCTGCATGTGTGTACATACAGAGCCTCAGTGGTTCTGACAAGATGTGTGACTCAGTATATGTCCTGTGTATGTGCTCTCATGTGCCTGCTTGTGCCATGCATGTCCATTAATGTCACGCACCAGCGGCGGTGAGTGTGGGACATGACGGATCAGTCGCTGGTGTTACTGGGACAAGAAGCCCCATTAGGAAGCCGTTCCATACGGTAAATGCACGTCACGTCCGTGTTCACTCGGTCATCCTGCAGCGCCATCCTTCACTTTACTGCACCGCTTATTTAATTTATCATCCCCTAGCTGTTTTTCCACTTACTTTTCTACTACCTCCCCTTCTCTGTCTTTTCCAGTTTCTTTTCCTCTACATCACTCACTCCATAATTTCACCTCTGTTCAGCATCACTATAGGCTCTCTCTCGCACAGACATTTCAGTCCCTTTCTCCGACACTGCCATTCTACAATGCAGGGATCATTAGTGACTTAATGGAGGTATCCATTTTCTGCAGGGGGGAATAACAATGGCAATGAACAGTATCCACCACTCATCTGCCCCCCTCCTTCCTCTCTGCTTGTATTCTTGCCCTTTATTCCCTTTTTCTACCCTGTTGACTTTCTGCTTCCTCACCCTTTCTCCTGCTGCCGTGACAGTGACGCTGAGTGCTGTTTGCACCCGGTGTAAGACTGGCCCGCCTGTCTCATTTACACTGATATTGGACTGTGTATCAGGTAGGTGTGTGTGTGTGTGT
>NC_045751.1:5088626-5089724 GCF_008692095.1 Etheostoma spectabile
GTGTGTGTGTGTGTGTGCGTGCGCGCACACGCGTTTTGACATGGGAACGACCATCACTGCCAAATAACTGCACAAGTGTACTGTGGTGTGACACATTGGCAAGAACAAGCGCAGGTGGGATGCTTACACGCGCATGAACTGAAAATATTGTGCATGAGTGTGTATGTGTATATTTCTTCATCTCTGCCAGTTTATTTTGGATGATATTGTTGCATGGAGCGGGGTAGACTAGGTGATTCAGTGACACATAGCTGAGGCCTTATGGGAAAGAACAAGAAAATGTAATAAATTCCCACACATTTTCCATATACAAGCATGGACAACCTGCTTAACATTAACTTAACTTTTAAATCGGGACCCTTACTTCACCAACATATCCTGATTGGTGCTTTAACTGTTACAAATTGGCTGAGGGGCAAATGTTCAAGGGTCATCTAATAAAACATCTAATAAAAGAAAAGTTATGACTACTTACCCGGAATAAATGTAAACCGTCAAGAGTATACAGAATGTTTAATTTCGGGTGGCTTTTAAAGAAAATATATAATGATACACACGGATAATGACAAAGATCAATGTTCTCAGAATATATATAGGCACTTGTTGCATTGCATTGGCAGTCAGCACTATTAATTTGAGTTTACAAAGCTTAATAAGGTGAAACGTGTATTATGAAATGTAAGACTCTGTAAGATACTAACGTCCACTTGGCACAAAGAAGCCTTGTGGGCAGAAATAAATACCAGCAGTCGTTATTGATTTGGTTTTAAACCGTTGCCTCTGTCATCACAATGTTGCACATACTGCTGATTAAGCATAACAAAAGCGGATGCCCACATGCAGGGCACAAGGTGTTGAAGAATGCTTTGAGCATAAACATGTGACTCATACCAGTTGCTGCACGCATACGCTTCAATCCACTAGTGCTTTTGTACCGTTTTGCGAACGTATCAGGCCCAGCGTACCCCCCAGTCTGTCCACTCCCCTCTGTATCGGCCAATCTGCTTGCTGCTCCCTCACTACGAGGGACACCTAAACACACCTGTTGCACGAAAGTAGAAAGAAGATATCCAGGATAACTGAAAAAGCGCAGCTTGA
>NC_045751.1:5089734-5089818 GCF_008692095.1 Etheostoma spectabile
TCCGCTCATCGCGGCTTAATCGGTTCCACGTTTGTCGAGCCAGGATGAGAAGGTGACGCTATGTCAAGCCAGGTGTAGATAGCT
>NC_045751.1:5089828-5090251 GCF_008692095.1 Etheostoma spectabile
GCACGTTCACGGCTTTCTTAAACAGACCATGGTATCGATCACAGATTTACTGATGCAGGAATGGAAAAGACGCGTGTGGCATATGTTTCGCCCGCTGAGCAGCAGCTTCTAATGGAAAGTAACGAGGAGGTGAAGCATATAATACGCAGAAAGGGAAATACGGCTGTTAACAGAGAAAAAGCCCAACAGACTAGCGGACCAACTGAATACGTAAGGACTTAAAAATATCTACTTAGGCTACTAGTCACTCCACATTTTTACAAAGCTGTAGGCTACACTGTGTTTTAATTGTTTGTTTTATGTGTTGGTTTTATTGCTGTATCTGTTTTCATCTGCTATGTGCTGGTTTTACTGTAAATTGTCTTTAATTAGCCTACCATGTAATGAACTATATACATAAAATGTATTATTATTTAGCCTACT
>NC_045751.1:5090261-5090373 GCF_008692095.1 Etheostoma spectabile
AGTGAGCAGAAGGAATTAATGTTCCTCGAGAAATGTACCCTAAGGACTAGGCTTAATTTCAAACCCTTATTCACAACACGTTTTACAACCATATGCACAAATCTCTATAAGC
>NC_045751.1:5090383-5091053 GCF_008692095.1 Etheostoma spectabile
TTCTAAATATCTTTCTACAATTAATGTTCATACAAAACAAACAGAATGGGACAAAAACTAGAAAAAGAAGTAAGTGACTTCAAGACACACTGTACGCATATACTGTATGTAAAACAATGTATTATTCATGTTTTGTTTTTCTTCTCCCAAGCTCCAAGCTGACAAGTGACAGCACCAAAATAAAAATTAAGAAGCATTGTGGTTTTCCCTGTGTGATGAATTACACTACACTATATACGGCTATAGGCCAAGTTATTGGTCCAGTGGTGTGAGACTAATCGAGAAGATTATGAAACCAAAGTAAGCTATAATACCTAATAAAAAAACATTAGCCCTACCTATTAGGAGTAACAAGCAACAAGAAAATGAAATCATTAATGTATTGGTCTCTGACAATCTGCCATTAATGTCATCTGGAAATATACAGTGGCTAGCATAAGTGCACACACACATTGATTAAAAAGAGAAATAAATATTGGAAATTGATCTTAATGCCTTAATTCAAAGAATTTAGGAAAATCCAACCTTTAATGGACACCAATTTTCTTTTTGAATGAATAATGTATTGTAAATAAATATATAAATGTTCTTCCTTAGAGATAGGCATGGGGAACTTTCCATCTCTTTCCATCTCTCAATGCAAATCAAACCAGCTATTAAGCTAACTGAA
>NC_045751.1:5091063-5091943 GCF_008692095.1 Etheostoma spectabile
ACCATGCCAATCTCTATGTATGGTGAAGGGTATGTGAGGATGGGGGGGGGGTATTTTAATTCCAAAGGCTAAGGTAACATTAACAGGATGCATAGTAACCTGGATCCATTAAATAGTTTTGAATTAAACATTAAGATCCATTTCCAAAAGATGTTTTTTTATTGCTTTTTTAAAATCAACATTAGCATGGGTGTGTAAACTTATGCAAGCCACTGCAGCTGCATTGTCCCACTTTATTTCCGGAGCGCATCCTTTATAAACCTGAAGCTGCATAGACCATGGAAGCCACGCTGCTCATCTCTATTTTTACAGAAAGAGTGGACACCGATGCGATGCACAGGTCTGCCGGCAGGCAGCGGCCGCACACCAAGCAGCCGGATGGTGTTGCTGAGAACTTGCAATGTGTTTCTATTATCAGATCGGCCCTCGCAGCCTCGAAATACTACCGGCTCACCGGGAAAAGTCCTGACTCTCCCGATTTCCACTCTGCATCTGGGTACCAGTTCAACCATTTCTAACCATCTAAACTACTGCTATAGTAGGGTTTGAATCAAACTCATGATAACAATAGTGAAAAGTAATGCATGTTAATAAAAATAAATCAGACCACATCCAAAAGATAACAGAATAACTGTTAAACACGTTTATTTCAGATCAGGGCGGCAGCTGATTTAACACATGAGACTCCGGGATTACAGCTCCATGGTTACTTGGCTGGATTCAAACTGCTTTTGTGGAACTAAGACAGAGCTAAATTCATCCAAGACAACTTGAATATCCTGGCTTAATCTCTTACAGTACGTACACATCGCCACCGACTTGAGAAAAGCTCTGGCCGCCCCGCCAAGGACACTTGTCAAAAAGTACAGGGAAGCTTTTT
>NC_045751.1:5091953-5092097 GCF_008692095.1 Etheostoma spectabile
CCGCTCTGACGTGGCGGCGTTCTCTGTTCGACCGGGAGAAGAACACGCTGCCACGGCCAATACACTGACACTAGAAACCTTTATAAATTACATATATAACGAAAGAAGTTGTATTGTTAATTGGTCGCAGCGGGGTCTGTTAGC
>NC_045751.1:5092107-5092398 GCF_008692095.1 Etheostoma spectabile
CTCGTTAGCCGCTGAGCCGTAGCGGCGGGCAGGCAGAGCGAGCAGCCGCCGGATTAAACCTAGTGACCCGTGCAGGAGTTCACTGTGAGCGGACCATTAGAGACCACGTGACCGGCAGGTAACGTTGACTGGTCCCTGTGTACAAACAACGTTATCTTATAAAAAATAAGTAACCCAGCGACGGCGATTATGAGCTTGTCCTCAGAATGAATGTTTTGGTAGGAATGAAAGTTTTCATCGTATGTTTCTCCAGGATCAGCCAGCGCGAAGGACGTCTATATTCCGATTGGC
>NC_045751.1:5092408-5099280 GCF_008692095.1 Etheostoma spectabile
AGCCGCTGCTTGCCGCTGAACCGCGTCATAGCTCATTACCATAAAGTTGAAAAATTTTAACTTTTTGATTGACACTCAACACGCTCAAAACGGCCAAAATGCGACGCCGACAGATTTACTGCTCCTTGCAGCTAAGAGAAGCCGGCTTCCATTGAAAATGAATGACTTCCGGTAACTTAAGACGCTCAAGTCTGTGGCGGTGTGAATGTCCGGTTATCCTGGTTTTGTGCAACAGGCCTCAGGACATCTTCGGCTGCAGGCTGAAAACCCATCTCTTCCAACTGCACCTTGGCTAAGAAGATGATGGTTACAAAATTTCTTTTGCATTGAATAGATCTGGCTCATTACTGTGAATGAGGTCTGCTGTGTGTTTGCGCAGTCCATCCGTAGGACTCACAGAGGAGCATACTTGTTGTAATGCACACATGCAAACACACACAGAATGCAGATTTAATGACTTAGCACAGTTCTTTTATTTAAATATTATTTATTTGGGCATTTTTAGGTCTTTATTTTCACAGGACAGCTGAAGACATGAAAGGGGAAAGAGAGGGGGGGAATGACAGTTAGCAAAGGGCCACAGGTCGGAGTCAAACCCGCAGCTGCTGCGTCAAGTAGTAAACCTCTGTACATCCACGCCTGTTCTATCAACTGAGCTAACCCAGCCACACTTAGAGCAGTTCCGTGCACGCATCCACAGACAGACAGACAGACAGACAGACAAACACACACTGTATATTGCCTGACAAACTGCCCTGTCCCCCCCCCCAAGCCTCTCTCTCCATCCATTCTGTTTCCTCCCCTCCTTTGACACAAGTCAAGCCTACAGTTGCCTCCTCCCATATCACTGCCTGCGGCCACAGATCACGGCCACAGAAAGACTGAAAGGACAGAGGGAGACGGGGAAAAACAGAGAAACTGAAAATGTAAAAGGAGGGGAGGAGGCATTAGTGGGGGGTCTCTCTTTCTTTCTCTCTCTCTAACTAAAGACCAGTGGGCATCCATCTCGGGCCTATCTGTTGACACAGGGCCACAGAATGAGCAGCCAGCTGGCTGGATCAACACGGATGAAGAATAGTAGAGCCACAGCGACAACAACAACAACCACAGCAGTGACAACTATGACAACAGTTGCTCCGACAAACAACAAATACAAACAATCAAGATATCCTCCAAAAAGCCAAGACCGCCAGCAACTGCATGCGGCATCAAGGGCGGCAATCACAATAATAAAAGCATCCAACAAGAAGAAGAATCACACCTGCTGCAACAACTATACCTTCTTCGTCTAAGACATTGACTATAACAACCACCTACACAGCAGCAAAACATCAACAGAAAAAGCAAAACCTGCTCCAACAACAACCATAGCAACAGTGAGGAAAATATCCTCCACCTCAAGCAATTGCATTGTCTGCTACAGCTAATATTATTTTGGATACCACTCTGGGTTTTATGTCAGTAATTCTTTCTCCCTTTTTCATTCTACCTCTCTGTTTCTCTACAACATCTCACACTCATCCATTTCGCAGTTGCCGTGGTGTGAACATCTGAAAACCCTAAATCCAAAACTTGAGCGAGGGAGGCAAAAAGCACCCTGTCATTTCTCTGCCCCACCCTCTCATCTTCGCTCTCCATCTCGCCTCTTTCCTTCTCTCCTCGCAGTCATCAACCACTGCAATCAACCAAGACCTTCTGCGAATGCTGAGGGGGAAGGAGCAGGGAGCATGAAGAGGAAGGGGAATATTAAGGACATTGATGGTAGAGTGCAGCGGCTTGACATTTAAGGCTAGAAGCTTCTGGACTTCATGGGTACTGATGGCCCTGGCAACGGTTTGACTTATTCTACAGATACAGGTCACAACATCGTGTGATGTTGATCTTGCAACATTTTGAAATTAATATTTCCAGTTCATTGCAGACTCTCTATCTGTTGTTCTAAACACCAAAGCCAAAAACAAGTGAGGATTACAGGTGAGGTGTGACTTCATACTTAACCTCAGATTGCTTTGATTAATCCAAATTAGAGTTAGGTAGAATTTAAAAGATTGCAGACATGAGGAATACAATTGATGGCAGAAAATATGCGCTTCACTGCTTTCAGCTGATACCATTTTTTTGTTGGTATTTACCAGTTTAATTGCAAGGATTATCTAAATTACTTTTTTTGGGAGTGAAAAGAAAAGTACAGTTAATGCATCTGAAAGCATCCACTTTTATTGTCCTTTGCTAAATGTGAATACAAAACTCAATAGGCCAATGCTTAACGGGGAACTAGCTTTCCAAAATCCAAAAAGACAGTTGAGGAAATAATTGTAATGGTGACCTTTGTTTTCACTTGTAAATAAGCGATTTAGATAATGGATGAGTTTAAAACCTTAATAAAACAGTATCATAGTTGATGTTATTATTGTTATTCCCTGGCTTTATTAAACTGAATTAGTCATCTGTTTCTGTAAAACCAAAATCTATGTGGCACTAAAGAGCTTAGTGGAGCTGAGGGGAACTGCAGAGTTAGGTGATAGTGGTAGGTGAAATAGGTTCTTCACTATGAATGGGCCCATTTCAAATTACACTCCTATATTCAATCCACTGTTTAAAACTATTGATTGGTGCTACATAAAAAATAGATTCCCTGGACCTTTTGAAATGCTGAATCGCTTCCTCAAAACCCCCATCATTTTCTCTAAACTCACTGGGCGTTTTATCTCCATTATGAACAGGTTGACCTCCAAACATCAACAATGAATTCAAGGATTACCACTTCAGAAATACTGCCCTAACCAAAACATTGTTAAAAATGACCTTAGTTCATTTTTCTAATGCATTTCAAGTCATTCAATTTCGAGTCATGCATGCACCGTGAAGAGAAAAATATCTTTCAGACAGGAACTTTTCATTTCAGTGTGGCTGGAGACGGAAGAGGAGGAGGAGGAGGAGTGAGAAGGTGCAGAGGGGAATGGAGAGGCAGGACTGAGATAAGACATGGTGAGGGAAGCAGAGAGGGCCGGAGCGGCGAGAAGTGACGACAGCTGATCTCTATTGATCACCACAGACAGCTTCATTATCAGCACTTACTGGCTACACGCTGAATTCACAACCACTTCCTACTGTGTGTGTGTGTGTGTGTGTGTGTGTGTGTGTGTGTGTGTGTGTGTGTGTGTGTGTTTGTTTGTGTGTGTGTGTGTGTGTGTGTGTTAGGCAGTTTGAGTAACATTACTTATTAATGCAGTCTGGTAGAGATGCTCCAGTTTGATGGATATCAATCCAGTTATTTTGGGGTTGCTTGCCTCCAAAATCCACTCCACCTTTAAAGATTATATTAATTCAAGATTTAACCAAGGTGCTAGTATTGTAATCAGATTACACTAATCCCATTACATTTACAAACCCAAAGCAGTTGTGTGTGTGTGTGTGTGTGTGTGTGTGTGTGTGTGTGTGTGTGTGTGTGTGAGTGTTCACCTGTGTTTTCTGTGGATGTGTCCCTGCAGTCTGCCACAACACAACGGTTCCAGTGAGCATTTTCAGCAACAGAACATTCATGAATTAATGAGCACGTCTGGCGAGCCATCTCTCTGAGAGCCGGAAAAAGGTATTGAACGATCAAGGAGGACCGTGAGAGAATAAAAGAAGGAAAGAACAAGAAAACAAATTGGTCTTTTGTAAGCAACAGCAGCAACGCCTCCCTCTGCTCCACACCTGAGGATTCTATTATGAATACAGTTTTGAAGGCCAATATCAATTTTAGTACAGAAAAAAAGTTATTCCGTACAAGCCTGGTTTTCATCATTTTATGGTCAAGGTCAATTAGCCTTTGGTGTTGTCCAGAACAAAGGCCAAATGCCAGGGCAGCAAGGCAAAATAATGTTACGGTTGAGGATGATTTTATTTTTAATACTTAATACAACTATCAGTGAAATAAAAACAAACATAAATAATATATTGGTATTTACAAATAAATATCAATATTTGTACTCTTCTCAGACGTTCACTCAGTCACAGCTTTGCAGCAGTGGCACATCAGGGACATTGTTTTTGGGTTGTTGGTCAATTTCACTGATTGTGTTCATATTTCTTCCGGCTGCAGGTGTTCTGTAAAATTTCAAAAGCCCATTTATAAACTTAATTTCAAATTATTTACGAGTGATAAATTCCATCATTCTCTGTGTTTACATTTGAGTCATCATCTCCCAGTCAATGGGCGACTAACGTGATCGACTAACGATAACTAGGCACTTTTTGAAGTTAGTTTCAACATGAGCACCATAAATGAATCATTGCCTATCCTTTGGTTTAATAACAACAATGATGATTGAGATTTTACCTGATGACGGTTTGCAGTAATGTGATGAATTAGTGGTACGGACGCTATAAACAGCTACAGCCGTGCGTAGTGACATCTGCTCTGGCACAGTTAGAGAACCACGCTGTGTGACACAGTCGGGGAAAATGCATTCTCATAAACAGGTCTAATGAGTGGTGGAGCAGGAATAAGTGTGGATATACGAACGACAAAGAACAAGGTCATGGTCAATATGAAGATACAGACAACGGACGGTTTAGCTTACTGTAGCATAAAGACTGGAAACAGCTAGCCTGGCTTCGTCCTAAAAGTTAACAAAATATTTATCACAGCACCATTAAAGAATAACATTTATATTTATAATTCTGTCTCTTTTCAAAAGTGTAAAAATGTCAGTTTGCCATTTTACAGGTGTTATATGCCAAACTATTTTTGTCTGAGTGTGAATCTCTGCTGGTTTCACGCAGCCAAGAAATAGTCCGGCACCTTAACACTTGTAATGCAACACTTGCTGTTATGTTTACAATTTACAAAACAGACATGGCAGCCATCTTCACCTCTAACCCTGAGCAAAAAATAGATAAAGCCTAAAATGTTGAACTATTTAATCAACACTAATAATGAACATGTGAAATATATGAAAACATAAGAAACACGATAATCGTGTAAAACACGATAACATCGATAATAAGAATAATAGATCTCTTTCACAACAGACAATTTGACTTGTCCTAGTGGAAAAGCACAAATGTTACTGAGTATTAACATGGACTTAGTTCTATTCAAGTTATCCAGTAGATTGTGAGTTTAACAATGAGCCATCATGCACAATAACAGGATCCTGAAATGGAAAACAGTTAAAAACATCTTTAATTTTATTATTTACTCCTGTACTTTTCCTGCTGTGACATGTCAAAATACCTTCTATTAAAAAGGCCAATTTTGCAGCCATACTAATACAAACAAATCAATGGCAATAGAGTGTCTTTACATAGAAGTTTGACTACTTTTATTTAAGTAAAGGATCTATATAGCTCTATCATCAATGGTGAATACAGGAACTAGACACTCAATATATACAATACATACTGTATGTATCTAATCAACCATCTGATGAGCCAGTATGTGGAATATAGAAAAAGGCCATTATAACACAGTATCAGAAGAAGGCTAACTCAGAGGACTGAAAGGCTCGTCAGTGAGAGCAACATGCACTACATTAGCTCTGTATTTAAGGGTTTCTCTCATCGGCTTCCTTCTATAAAACCGGGGAACATTGTCCACTCCACATCCAACCATTACATCAATGAGTACACCATCTGAATGCATTGAATAGTCAATAGGATACAGCAGCAGATAATAAGGCAGAGGGAAGGGAAACAGGGTATAATGCATGTTCACTTCAAATCTTCTTTCTTTCCCTTTCAGCAGCAGCAGCCCACCCCACCCTCCCCCTCTCTCTCCTTCCCCACACACCCTTCGCTTCATATCTTCCTTTCTACCTGGAGAGGAAGCGGTGGAGGGGAGGGAGGTTGGGAGGGGTTGAGATGAAGGTAGTTAGTGGTTGTGAAGTAAGAGGTGTGTGTTGTGTGTGGTGTGTGTTGTGTGTGTGTGTGTGTGTGTGTGTGTGGTGGTGTGTGTGTGTGTTGTGTGTATGTGTGGTGGGGGGGGGGGTGAGGAGAGGAGGAAAAAAAGAATGAGCGAAGGTTGGGGAGGAGTTGCCTGGCAACGGGTAGCGGGGCCCGTTAGCCCAGCAGTGCTAATAGGGATAACGAGGGGGTGTTGAGGGGGGAGCAGAGAGGGAAACGAGACCTTTACCTCTCCCAGTATCTTTTGCTCCAGTAATCCTGTCTGCTCCTCTTCCTCCTTCGCTTTAGACCTTGTCTTCTTCCCCTTTTTTCCCACCACTACCAACCCCCCCCCTTCTTCTTATTCTTCTCCTCATTCTATCCAGCCTTTCCACTTTTAGCATCTCCTTCCATTTCAGCTGCACCGGTTGCACTCAGTTCAACAACTACCGGCCCCATTCTCCTCCCCACTCTCTCTCTCTATCACTGTCTCTCCCTTTCCACTTTTCTTTTCCAATCCACTTTTGCCTCTCTCTTTCAGCCCTCCATCCTGTCCTACATCCATCCTTACAGCACTTCACCCATTCTCTGTCTGTCTGTCTGTCTTTCTCTCTCTCTGTCTCTCTCTCCGTCTCTCTCTCTCTCCCCTTTTTCTTTTCCAATCCATTTTGCCTCTCTCTTTCAGCCCTCCATCCTTTCCTACATCCATCCTTACAGCACTTCAAGTTGGATGGAAAATCAAGTCCTCCAGAAGCTCTCCAGATGAGAAGAAAAAGGTGCAGAGAGACAAGGGAATAAAAGCTAAGGGGATGGCGAGGGCAAAGGATGGAAAGGGGGAAGAGGGAGAGAAAAAGGGAGACAGAGAGAGGACATTCAAATCAATACTTTTGTCTGTATGGTTCTATTTTTCTGCTGCCTCGTGTTTAGTCCTCCCCCTGTACTATCTTTCTCTGTATCTCTCTTGCTAAACACACACACACACACGCGCGCACGCACGCACG
>NC_045751.1:5099290-5113850 GCF_008692095.1 Etheostoma spectabile
CGCACGCACGCACGCACGCACAGGCCATGAACCTGGCAGTCGGTGCCATTTCAGGTTATTTTCTCTTGCTCAAAGCTCTCCCTCAACTGTCCTGGCCATTTTGCTGTCTCTGACAAAGGCTCTTCATAAGGCATTCAGCAAAAGGACACATCTTACACCGCCGTTTCGTGGATTTCGAGTTCATACAACCTGATGCTAATTAAAATACAAGTGCCCAAGGCCTGGCCACTTATCGGCACAAAGAAAACACAGGGACTCTACATCAATGCAGCCAGACGCGTTCAGATGAGAGGTGCTCTGCTCCAAATATGTTCACAATTCACAAAACAACATTCTGCAGCTGATAGAATACAACATCTTTTCACATTTTCCAAAGGTCAGTTTTTCTGTTAAGAGACCACAGATAGATAAACACCAAATTCCTCTTTGTGTCACCAATTAATCATCAGCTTTGGTGCTACCTAGTGCTTACACTTTAGCTTAAATTATTGTGATTTAGCACACTGGTAAAAAGTAAGAAAACTAACCTTTTAGCAATTTAGTATATCTGATGCAGACTGCATACACAGAACAGACACCATAGCCTTAGGTACATGTACACCTTTACCCAAATGCAAATGTGTCCTTCGCTTTATTTTTCCCCATGTAAATCCAAAAAAAGAAAGCTTCCTCAAAAAGAGAAAGCTCCCTCTATATACAACACGGCTGGATGTAAAGTCGCTGACCCAATATTCTAAACACCAATCCCACATGCCAAGTACTCCCCATCCGTTGACATACCTATCATGTCCGTTTCTACCCGTGAATCTCATATTTTGTGTCTTAGCTGGCATCCCAGGGCCATGAAAGGAAAATGTCATGGGTTGTCACACTGACAAACGAATGCATGTTGTAATCTCAGCTCAGTGATACAATGCTAATGCACAGCGAAGCGAGCTCCCTGGCTTCAGTTTTCTCGGGAGAGGTGGAAATCACACTGGGTAGCAGTGTAGCGGGGTAATTTCCATTGTCCACTACATTTTAGGTGTCATATGGCTGACCTCCAGAGTGCTCTGCAGTGTGCGTGCTGTGGTGCTTCAACCCTGAAACAGATCACAGGTTACACTGATTCCTAGAGGTTTTACATCACCCTACTCCCTATTTCCATTGCAGTTGCTTTGACAGGTATGTGTTAAACTGTATTTAAAATGTTCTGCAAGCCATTAAAAGGAAGCAAGCAGTTGATTGCTACTTCAAATTGTAATTGTAATTATCGACTCATTTGGTTTGATACTCTCAAATAGACTTTGTCCACAGTCACCGAGGTTTCTCCCATAACATAACAACTGTGTCAGGGCAGATACGTCCTTTCTTCTGCTGTTTAAATCAGTTTGGTAGCTAGGTTGTTTAACTGTCAATATAAAACAGACAAGGAAGCACGACATGGACATACAAAAGAGCTTAAAGCTGATATTCAAAATTAATATATTCTAATATCAGTAGAATGAGTTGAATCATCCGTCGGTGACACGTCTGTTGACTTGAAATACTCAGGTTGAGCTGTCGTTTTTCGCCAGTCAGTGGGCAAGGGCGCTCGGTGTTTCCCACAGGTGGTCTTAGATATGAATGGGGATGACATGGTAAAAAAAAGTCACAAAGCATGGTAAACGAGACGGGGTCTGTGTAACAAGACAGGTTGGGTGGGTTGCAGACATGGCCGCTGACACCTGACACACTGAGGACAGTCTCCCGGTTGACAGCCTTTCCCCCAGGGCGAGAGGGTGCAGCAGGTCCAGGCGATGGGTGCTGTAAAGTTCACTGACAGAACCGCGAGCCACCTTCACCCAAAGCCTTTCAAAGCCGGCTTTAAGCCTCTCTCATGTCCTATCTAATAACACTAATTGTATATTTCATCAATTAATTATTTAATTATGAATAAAAGGAGATATGCTGCAGAAATGTAAACTGGTTTTGAAGAGCTGCAGAAATGTAAAACAGGGCACCCAGATAGCTCAGTTGGTAGAGCGGGTGCCCATGTATAGAGGTTTACTCCTCGACGCAGCCGGCCCGGGTTCGAATCCGGCCTGCGGCCCTTTGCTGCATGTCACTCCCCCTCTCTCTCCCCTTTCATAACTTAATCTGTCCTGTCCATTAAAGGCCTAAAAAAAAATGCCCAAAAAATAATCTTAAAAAAAAAAAAAAAAAAAAGAAATGTAAAACTACGGTTCGTCTTTGACAAGGAAAAATCTAAATCATAAGACTAGTAATATTATACTTAGATAGCATATTTTAATGTTTTTGCCATAGCTAATATTGTTCTACCAAAGCTCCGCCATCTTTGCTGTAGTTTGCACACTGGAGAGACTGACATACCGTATACACACATGAATTTCAATTGAGTAATTTTTTTTCTACCACTTTGGTGTCTCTCCTAGACTGGGCAAACACCGCCCACTACGCCGGCAATTTGATTTCAACCTGCAGCCCAGCACGTTTAATTCTCCTGCTCCAGTTCACAATTTGGCGGGAACCAATCACAAATTGGCTTATCCACCTGGCGTGCTATTGGTGGGTTTAACACGATGACGATAGAGAAGCGACCAAGCAGCTTCTTATTTACATTCAACATGGCGGCCACCGAACGCCACCGAAGCGCAGCAACCCGTTGTCGCTTCTACGTCACCCGGATCGTTGGTCTGATTGGTTGAAGGACTATCCAACTGTGCACAGTCATTAGAACTATGCCCGTCGGTCACGTCTCTATTGCAGAGAAAATACAAAGCAGACTCCCCAGACCAATGCTCAATCTCAAACTATTGAGCTAGACTTGGTCTGATGATAGCCAGAATATGTCTCTCCTGCATTGTCAAAAGAAGGAGAATAGAACAATAGCTGAGTTTAGAGGACCAAAGAGCTGTAGTTTAGGTCCACGTTAGATGATCCTTCAGTGCATTGCAAATCATGGTATGTTGTCCAATCCCATTACCATTTGAACAGCCTTGTTTACCCTACAGGGGGAGAATGTATTATTATTATGCCCTGTTCGAAGACTTATGTTTATGCTGCAGGGAGTGATGAGGTCACAGCGTACATGCCAAACAGTTCCCAAATTAGTAACACCTTTCCTTATGGTTGGCTATGAGCTTAATTTTGTCCTGAGATGTTATAGGAGCAGTAGAGCCAGCACAACTACTACCTACACAGTTAAAATATGATCATAGCTTTTCATTACTGCCAACGTGAAAGAGTTGGCATGGCACTGTGGAAAATACAATGACAATGTTCTTATCATTTGATAGGTCCAATGATCAGCAGGATCTAAACTCCCAACACAGCTTAAATGTCTTGACAGCTCTAATGTGTGCAGTACCTCACGCTTAAATAGTGAATCTGTATGCACTCATACTACTGCAATGCACTTTGGGTAAAATGGCATATTATGCATATATTGTGTATGCATGCAAGATAGAGGACACATAAGTAAGTTCAGTGATGCACAAACCAACAAGGACACTGAAGCACACACACACTTTCTCAGATCCTCAATGAATAAACCAGTGATGCAGAGGACTAACTCAAGGACTACTCTTTCTCTCTTTTGTCTATCCGTCTCACTGTTTCCCTCTCTTCACAAAAAATAAACCAGGTGTGCATCTGGCGTTCCCGCCTCCTTCTACCTGTCACCTCAGGGATAAATGAAAGAGAGAGAGAGAGAGAGAGAACTAGAGGGAAAGGAAGAGAAGAGAAGAGGGTGAAGGAAGAGGAAATTCCCAGAAGAGAAGACAGACAGGAGTACAGACATTCCTGGTAACAACCCATCCCTTTTATCCCGTGTTGAATCCGGTCCAAAATGCTTGGGGGCAGATATGACCCTGAAACTTACAGATACACAAACACACACACACACACACACACACACACACACACACACACACACACACACACACACACACACACACACACACACACACACACACACACACACACACACACACACACACACACACACACACACAGTGCAAAAAGTCTTGGAAACAGCTGGATAAAGACATCATCTGTCATGGTTGTCAGCTTACGCCCCTCGCTTCTCAACAACAACACCAAAATACACATGTACGCCAGCGTGTGCACAGGCAACCCCAAACACACTCCAGCTGCAATGTGTGTGTGTGTGTGTGTGTGTGTGTGTGTGTGGTGTGTCTTTGAAAGCCACCCTCCCACCTCCAGTAAATCACATGGACAAACACACATTCGTCCTTCGCTCTCATCTTTCTGTAATAGTAGGATAGAGACGTCATCTGTCACACTCAGCTGTCAACTGTCCAAACACAGCCGCTCCCACCTGTCCACAGCTCGTATGTCCGTCCCTAACCCCTAACGCCCCCCCACCACCTCCCCCCCCACCCCCACCCCCCCACCCCCACACCCACACACACCATACACAAAACAAACACCGCGCGCATCCCCTCACTACATCACATTCTGTCTGTAAACACTCCAATTACCTGAGAGCAGCATGGGGTCTGGGGGGAAATTGCTGCTTCATTATCATAGCAGTTATTATGTTAACCCACGTGTCAGAGTCATGGCCACACACATATGTAATGACAGGGTCACACCGACAGCACTTCCATAGGTGCATCAGAGCAAAATACATGTATTCAGCTTGAGAGGAAAACACATGTACTCATGATAATAGCTATTTACGTGTACAAATAAAAATACAGTGTGTGTGTGTGTGTGTGTGTGTGTGTGTGTTTATCACATCATTACGGAAACAGACATAATTCCACTTTATATGGTAACAGACAGTGAACAAGCTGCTCCATTTTGAACTAAAGAAATGTAAGTCGGACACAGCCACAGCTGCTCGTCCAACAGCAACCCTTCTCTGTAATATATTGTCCAATATTCTGTAACTATGTTAAAGACCAGTTCTAAAGCAGTTACGGTATAACTGCTGAGTGGCTAAGTGCTTCCTAATACACTTAATCCTGTGTGCTGGTGGTTGGCAGAAAGGAAAAGCAAAGTAAGGAGAGAGAAGCGGCTCCAAAACAAATTAAAAAAATTAAAACGACAAATGCTACATCTCTTCTTTTCTAGTTTATCATTTTAAAACTCTTTGTGCTCTATTTCTGTATTTTCTAGCCACCACATTCACAGCCTCTTCATTAAATCCTAGACACCTGTGCCTGGTCAGTGCAGGTTCAACAGAAGACAGTTACCCAGAGACTGTGCTGATAAAGTAGACAGTTTTGGACACCTCCCTGGACTGTGATTGGTTACAGCAATATACTCCTTTATTCCCACTTAACAATGATTTTTTTTCACTTGTGCTGGCGCAGCTCTAAAATGAAGTGAAATTGAGTGTAGAGAGAGAGTTATGGCTCAGCAAGATCTACTTTCGAGCGGTGTTTAGCCCTCTGACGATCTTGGCTCTGTCATCCAGTCAACAGATTTAGCAGGCCGGACACACATTCAATAACATCCTGATCACCCTCCAATCCTAATATGGGCTCCATAAAATGCTCCACTGCCAGCCCAGCTCATAACATTCAACATCACCAGCAGGAGAAGCAAGGAACGCAGGCATCACATATTTTCATAGTCTCCTGACCTTGACGATTGAAAGTTATTTGTTTTAGGATAATTCTCAAGTGTATTAACCGGCCCAGTGTTTCACAAGGCTGGTGGTATAAACACAAGCTGTGTTCAGGTTTGAATGGGCCCGAGCATTCCAGAATGACGGGGAAAGGCAAATAGCGTGGTCAGAGCTGCTGGCAAGTGAGACAGTGGAATAGAATATTAAATCTGCCCAAATATGGAAACAGCCATAAAACAATCACATCAACAGCAGGACTCTTTCAGGACAAGCGTTTTTGTGGGCGTCCAAGTGAGGGGATTGAAATGGTGCAAGTACACACACACACACACACACACACACACACACACACACACCACACACACCACAACACACACACACACACACACACACACACACACACACACACACACACACACACACACACACACACACCATTTAAACAGGGGAGTAGAGGGAGAAAGCACATAATGGCAAAAACAAAAAGCACCAGAGAGACAATTAGCTTGTGTGCTTGTGGTGTGTGTGTGTGTGTGTGTGTGTGTGTTCATCCATGTTTATGTGACTGTTTGTTAAGTGTGCTACATGTGCCAAAGTGTGTGAATGTGCATGCATTGCAGCCGGCTGTATGTATGCATGCCAGTCTACTTGTTTGCTCACCAATCAAACACACGCCACTCGTGTTTGCATTGTAACTGTCACTCTTCTTCTGCCCAAAACACCACACACACACACACACACACACACACACACACACACACACACACACACACACACAACACACACACACACACACCACACACACACACACACCACACACCACACACCCACACACACACACACACGTTGCATCTGGGTTGGCATTTGCATTGGCAGCATGGCACAATGTCTGGTTCCACACACAAGCAGAGTCTGTACTCCAACCCAGCCCTTGGTGAGTTTGTGTGTGTGTGTGTGTGTGTGTGTGTGTGTGTGTTTGTGTGTGGTGTGTGCCATTAAGAGACACAGTTGTGGCCCTTAGTGGGTTGTGTAAGAGCAAGCTTCAGCCTCACTTTCCCCTTTCTCTGGCACAACATGCCACAATGCCAGCCAGACAACTAGCGCTCAGGCCTGGAGAGGTGCGCCTGGCCGGGACTGTGTGTGTGTGTGTGTGTGTGTGTCTGCATAGTTGTGGAGTGTGTGTATACTTGTTTTATATGATTGGGTGTGTAGCAATGTGGCATAACTGTATGAGTCTAAAATCCTCCCAGGTGTGTATGATGTGTTCCAGCTCAGACTGTGTGATATCACACACAGATACACACAGCAGCAACTGTTTCACAGGTGCAGCAGTGCTGATATGCTTTTGTGTTCTCACACAAGGACAGATTTTTACAAGTTACATATATTTCTCACTGTAAACCACTCACTGTGTGATCTGTGTGTGTGTGTGTGTGTGAGTATGTGTGTCTGTGTGTAAGACTCAGGTGTGGATTAGCAGGCTGGGGCTCAGGGAGCGAGCTCAGCACACAGCAACTCCTGGGGGGGTTGGGTGGGGTGAAGGGGGTTAATTAACAATGGATACACACATACACACCAGCGCACATGCATCTACACACCATTGACTCGTATTGGGAGACCCGCGTGTTGGTCCATCCCCAGCGGAGAATAGGTGTAGGTTTAAGGGAGGCATGTGTGAATCTGAAGGTGCGTGATTGCATGGTACAGATATAGAAAGTAAATTGGAGTTAGACAGACTGGAAGACAGGTAGGAGGACAACATTTGAGACAGATGAGCAGACAGACAGAAAGCAAAGGTCAATAAACAGAGAGTAAGAACGGCAGAATGCAAACAGACGGAGACAAACAGTCAGGCGAGCAAATACGCCAAACTAGAGAAAATAGATGGAAACTGCCGAGTTCGGGATACCATGAGATACTGCGTAGGGAGCGATACCAAACTAAGGTTGGTAATCAGCACCAGGAACAAGCACAGCCACTCTCTGCTGAGGTCAGACTGATGATTGGCTGGCTGATATATGAGGCAGTCCTTTCAGTGACATCTTTATATCAAGCTGATGCACTCTGATTGATTAGATATTTGAATAATTAAATACACATTTGTATCATAACATTGTCAAGTCAGGTTTATTTTATATAGCCCAACATCCCAGTCAATGTCTTAACGGGCTTTATATATCAAAGCTCTTCAATGATTAACTGTTGATGAAACCGCGATCAGAGGTTACGCTTTTGATGTAGTTTTTGGTTTTTAAATATTTGCTTTTATTTCTCAAGATTAAACAGAAGAAACAACACCAAAACATATCCCCAGTGTGACGCGCATCGGACAAAACCAGATCATATGCAACAGTTGTATGACAAATATAAAAACCTGACAGTCGTATTCATATATAGTCATTGTACAGTGAAAACCATTAATCCCCAAATCTATCTTTATGTGTAAAATATCAAAAATTATTCATACATAGTATATTGTATGTTAAGCTATAGTACAGTATGTTTATTTTACACACATACAGATGTCTCATAATAGGAACATGTAACATGCATTGTTAATTCAAAACTGACTACTTTTCATACTAAATAATAGCATACTATACATGCAACTGAAGTTCAAAAAGAACATCACATTTGACGCGTACCACCTGATTTATTACAGGTGTTCCTCTTTCTTCGTCAAAACCTGCCGCCTACATTACCCACAATGCAACTCCCCCAAAGTACTGGCTAATGTAGCCTAAAACAGCTAGATCTGGTAAGATCATTTCTGTTTTACACCCCCAATTGTTGTCTTCAGCCCTGGCTGATACAGACCCATGTAACATCACTTGAGGCAATTTATCTGACTTCACAGAGTTCCCTCTGGAGCCACAAAAAGCTTTATACAAACATTTATTTTTTATTTATTTTTACACATAAGCAGTAGTACTCCCCAACACCTGTCAACAAACTTTCATGTGTACAATCAGCAGAGGTTATCTGTTTACCAAAATTGAGAAGTGTCCAACCCACAATAACCCAGCAGGGCGATGGACCCAGGTCAGTTGATCAACAGCAACACAGCTCTATAGAGTATAAGAAGACCAGGAAATACCCTGAGGAAAAAAAATCTGAAGACTAAAGACTAAACTAAACAGAGGCTTTGGATCTGACGGTAGTGAATATACTAAGTATTGCCTATTGGCTGCTTTGGGATTGGCCATTAAAGACAAACCCACTCTCTACTTTTTTATATCCAGTCATTGATGGAGAACTATTGATCCATCCAGTGACGCCAGACTAACAGTCTGTGTCTGTAAAGGTCAGTAAAAGTTATCAATTGATCAGCGTTCATTATCAGTAGAGACAGAGAGAAAGACGGACAGGTGGCCCGACTGACAGACAGACTTACGGTATGAGCAGCATGCTGTACATACAGACAGCAGAAATATGGGCGATGGACAAACATTATTAAGGTCAGGGCAACAAAATGGAGGTGATTCAGGCATTCCATCTCATATAGCAGAGTAGAGATGGAGAGCGAGAGAGAGCAGTGGAAGGCACAGACGGGGAGATAGCAGACAGTCAGTGGGGAAATTACTGAGGGTGCAGAGCGAGAGATGCCGGCCACCACTGAGAGAGAGAACGGTAAAATGTCAACTCAACACACACAGTAACACACAGATAGAGGGAAAGGATGGGGGGGGAGGGATGAGAAGTGTGAAGTATCTGTGTTTGTGAGAGTCTGTGGGTACATATGCAAATATTAGGGAGTGTATAGGTTGCAGTGAGTGTACTGTGCATAATGTGCATAGGTGAGGGGAAGAAGGCAGTTGTCTTACACTGAGACAAGGAAGGCGGACATTTGGAGGCAAGGATCAATGAAGGAAAAGTCACCAAATAGATTTATTTAATTCTAATGGATGTGGGCACATTCAGATTTGAGAAATTGATGCAAGCCCTATCCCTTACAAAAAGCGTTAATATACAGCTCATTTGTACATAAGTGTGTGTTAAGGAGATGTAATTGGTGGATGGATTGGATTCACTGGCAAAGTGTTTTCCAAACTGGGAGGAGGTCGAGGTGGATGGTCAGGTGCAAAGTAAAGGACTTGGACACTGCAGACTGGGGTTTGGTCCAACATACTAGGTTTAGGCTGATCAAATACTTCTTCAAAGTGCTCATTTTATGCTCATTTTCATTGTTTTCTGTTGGAGATGGTAAGTCCCGTTGGGCTGGACTTTGGGCGTTTTAACTTTTTAAACCTTTTAATGTCCACAAAAGATATATAAAATAATAAAGGAAAGGGAAAAAGCCAAAAAGCATAATATGACCAATTTAAGGTTTGAGAAAGATTGTTGTTTTGGTTAAAATTTTGAGAGATTCAGTGCATCCAGTCTCATGTATTAAATCAGCGTTGATCTTTGCATAATTTCAACCAGGACCACAACCGAGTGTTTTGAGTTGCCTAAACCTAACCCTAAAAACCTGTTGCCATGAACACGTATATACGGAGGGCAACCAGTTCATGCAATACTGAGACAGTAAACATTTAAAAAAATCAGAATAATCGCTACATTATGTTTAAAAAAAAGAAAGAAACTTTACATTATATCAAAATGTATGTCCTAATGCAAGTTAGTTGTACATGAATTTTAATTTTAGTAAACAGGGGTAAAAACAAATATTCAATAAAAAAAAAAAACTTGTGATAAGGTGTGACATGTACAGTGTGTGATATGAGGTGTGTGCAATGATTTTTTTGGGGGGAGGCATATCTATGACAATTAGAGGGTATGTACGTGTGTGTGGTAGGGTTGGGTGGGGTGCTCCATATGGGACACATGTTATCATTAAATATTCATGGGTTGGATTTGTCTCGTTAACTATTAAACTGAGCTGCATAAATACGCACTCATTCATCACAGTCATCCTTGCTAAGGTGAAAATATATGCAGAAGCCATATGTTTAAGTTATTGGGGGTGTGGCTAAGGTGAAGCATCAGTCAAGCCATAAAACTAGCACGCACACACACACACACACGCACACACACACACACACACACACACACACACACACACACACACTGTAATGGCTGCTCTAGCGCTCAGCGGCTGATGCTTCAAATCGTTTCTTCACACAGCTACCTCCCCCAATTTCAAACACACAAAATATTGCAAAATCTCCTAGAGATGTGGGATGCATAACGAAATGCAAAGACACACACACACACACACACACACACACACACACACCTTCTCCCTCTTTTACGCCTACTACGGCAGGTTGGCATGCCGTAGAGAGAGGCAGGAGGCCACATTTAGAAAACAGAAGGGGCCTGTTGCTCTGCTTCGATGGAGCTCACACCAAAGTTTAGCCAAAATTCCACTTCTCTTCTTCTCTTTGCCATATCACAGTGAGCTGCTTAGGGGCTTCTGTTGTACACAGAGCTGAGCAGTGTTGTGTTACAGAGAAAGGCGCAACATTTTGGCGAGCAGCTCCTGTCCTGATTAGATTGGTAATACATGATATCTTTGTTTTTTATTCTAAAATTTCGCCATCTTTGGCACTCAAATAAACAATGCTGTGTAATTCTGGCATTAGCTCCTACTCGCCAGTCAAACAGTGTTGGCGGTAGCTTAGTTTTTCCCTTGGAGTTTCCCTCTGAGACATTCTTTCCTTGTTTACTGCTCAGCCATGGCAGTTATCACCACTCATGTTTACTTTTTATTTCAAACCACTGCTACATTATTTCCATCATGTTTAAACACGATACATGAGAAAGAACTACTACAAACAGCGAGTGAAAAAGTTCATCGCAAAAATGAAGTGGCTATAGGTTGAATCAACAGGTATTAACAACAACAAATATTGTGGGGAATTCCTTAAAAAGGAGATTTATGCCTCCACCCAATACAATGGCGTTGAATGGAATATAATTGATGGCACTAACAGCAGTGACGGCTAACATTTTAAAAGTTTTGTGGGGAAAATATTCTAATAATTTGGACAACAGAGATAGAGGGCATTTAAGTCCCGCCCCCACCGTAAAGGAAAACAATTCTACATTGACTTGTATTACAGGAAGGCTCCTCCTCGTCAGTTTTGTCTGCTAGTAAACAAAAAAATGCCTGAAGGCTGCTGTGTGGTTATATTCACTACGAACGATGTAAAAAACCCTTAACCTAAGTTTTTATAAGCTGCCGACATAAAAAACAGCTTTTATGAATACAAGGAGTTACAGACGTGAAGACTCAGCAGTGAGAATGGGGAGCCGCAGAGATCCTGACACTAAGTTAACAATATTTCCAACGTTACATGTGTCAGCTTGATTATAGATATATGATAAGCCTAAAACTGCCATTTGGATATTTGATTTGGTAACAAAATGCTTGCTGCAAACGTAACATAGACATACAGTTAGTTCAGTGTGAGAGTCCCAGAGTCTTCCCATTATGCCTGTATTCACTTTTGTCTTCATAAAAAGCTCAGCTTTTTGGGTCAGCAGCTTATGAAAAATTAAGTCATGAGTTATTTACCCTGTTGATGGTGAGTATCAGCACACAGCAGCTTTTAGGCATTTTTCTGTTGTTTGCTAGCAGAGGAACTAGCAGAGGAAACCTTCACGCAATACAAGTCAATGGAGAGCGGAGAGCTGTTTCCTCCCCGGGTGGGGGGGGGGCTTTGAGAGTAGGACGCAATATGCTCTGTCTCTGTTTTAAACAAATGATTTGCTTGGCTAGGCACAACTACTGGTTAAGTGAGTACATCTGTTTTTTTATAAATCAGGGTGAAGTGACCCTTTAACTGGGTGGTTGTTGTATGCATGAATGGGCAAATTACACAGAATTCTAACTTGATATACCGCACGTCATGAAAAATAAATGAATGAGGTGAAACTATAACCCATTCTCCAAATATTAACATCCAGCCAAATATATTGTTGTTTTTCATAATCAAAATAAAGGTTTTTCCAGGTTACTGTGGTTGAGATTTGATGCTTACCAACTCCCAAACTTAGACACTAGTTGGATTACTTGAATATTAATAAGCTGTTGGTGTGTGCGGACTCAGTGAGCTTTGTTATGAAAGTGGGTTTCAGAAGAAAAATGGGGACATATGGAGAGTAGAAAATATGCCAGAGACCAGAGAGTAAAGTGGACTTCATAATGGCCAGGGGTGTCATTTGAGAAACGCACAACCCCACCTCTACTCCCACACACACAGGCCTCATTTCTCTCTCTCTCTTTCTCTCTCTCTCCCTCTCTCCCTCTCTACCTCTCTCACACACACACACACACACACACACACACACACACACACACACACACCACACACACACACACACACACAGACACACACACACACAACATAAACACTGACCCACCACACATCTCTCTTCTCTGGCCAGGCAGTCAAAGCTGGGTCAGAGTTCGCCTCGGTAATGGAGTCTCTCCCACCTGGCGGTGTCAGGTAATACACAGAGGGGGAGGTGTGTGATTGTGTGTGTGTCTGTGCGGGGTGGCTGAAATGGGGCCGAGCTGAATGACCCAAATTGTGGCGGCAACCTTGAAGAGCTCAGGTGATACACAGTGAAACATAAAAAAGCAGAAGTTAGAGGGAGATAGAGAGAAAGAGAGAAAGAGAGCACACAAAAGAGAGGGAGAAGAGATGATGAGGAGGAGGGAGGCACACAAGGAGCGCTGTGGTAATACGTGTCCTTAAACTGATTTCAGTTGTTTTCAGATCGAGGTGTGGTCCTCTCATCTCTGCATGGCACTGTTGCTGATTGGAGGTTGTTAGAGGTCCGTGTGTGCGTATGATACACAGAGAAAAAGTAAAAAAAGAATGTGTTTGAATGTCTTTTGTGTGCACAAACGTTTTTATGATGTGTGTGTGTGTGTGTGTGTGTGTGTGTGTGTGTGTGTGTGTGTGTGTGTGTGTGTGTGTGCAGAAAGCTGTGATAGGCTGAGCAGCTGGCTGTTTTCTCTCTGATTAGTAATCAGTCAGCATTGTGCCTGAATGCAGATTGTTAACAGGGCTGGATAGCGAGTTGGCTTTAACACTATGAACCCTCATCAGAGCACCAATCTAGCTGTTATTTGGCCTTATGAATTCCTGCTTGAGTATATTCAAATTGATTCTAATATGAGATGACAAGGTTGGTCAACGGGCAACAAAACCAGGTGTACGCATCTCTGGTATCGGATACAGGGTGTCATATGTTCAATCAATCAAATACATTTTATTTAAAGTGTAAAATCACCATTCAACATGGTGTTAAAGCACTTTCCAATTAAAGCAACACAGCTATAACAGACAGCAACAAAACAACTGAACCACATTAAAGCAGTAATAATCAACAATACAAAAGGAGCAACATAACAGAACAAGTGAAAAAGCAGAAAGGATGGCCTGTTATGGTTGGCTGTAGTATAATATGTAGAGGTGGGTTTTCAATCTAGATTTAAAAATGTCAACTGAGTGAGCTTGTTACGGTCAACTTGGTAAATACAATGCTGTCACAAAGTATATATTAAAACAATCAAAAATAAGACTTATCTTGTAATAAACTTCTTTAAAAAGTACATCCTCCTCAAAGCTTGTATTCTCCATAAAAAAACACTGATTGTAACAATAATAACTGCAATTTTTAGTGTAGATCTGTGTCATTTGAGTATACATACCACAGAACATAGCTTTATGAAATACTGAAATCCAAAGTTTATGGCTATCCACTGCCAGAAATAGCCAGCTTCAATTTGGCCTGTGATGAAATTTTCCTATCATCTGTCATGCGTATTTGTTTTGAATACGTTTTGGTCCATCATTTCGGCATTTTTCACTGTTGAAAAACATATGGCCATATTGATGAATAAGACCTGTTGTTGGTGGTGTTATTTGTCATTGTAACTCCCTCACGGTGATGGACGTGCGTGAGTGCGTGAATGTGATTTATGTGTGTGTGTGTGTGTGTGTGTGTGTGTGTGTGTGT
>NC_045751.1:5113860-5134989 GCF_008692095.1 Etheostoma spectabile
TGTGTGTGTGTGTGTGTGTGTGTGTGTGTGTGTGTGTTTGTACATGGGCTAAACTAAATAATCCTATTACTGCTTTGCTTTCGTCTTCTCCCTTCGACTTTCTTTTTTATTCCCTTCTTTGGAAAAAGGAGTTTTTTTCTCTTTTTCTATAATACCCTTCCTCTTTTCCTCCCAATTCCTCACATTTATGTCCCTCCTCCTGTCCTGTCTGTCTGTGGCAATGTGCTCTCAGTATATTGCCCAGAAAGGTCCGTCCGTTAACCACTGATCACTTCATTAAACCACAGACTCTCATTCATCAGGCTGCTTACCTCCTCTATAGGTGCCTGGCTTAGACGCACACCTATCATTTACCACTCCACTCCAAGTGTGTGGCTTCCTCCTGGTGGGATGTCTGGGTCCAACTTGATGATTTATTTACAATTCTGACCATGTGCTTCTCTGGTAAATGCTCGACTTTGAAGGGAAGGATTACTTTCTGAAGCAAGGGCACTGGGCAACAAGCGTGGGTGTGACTTGGCAAATGTTATAAGTCATTGTGGAGTGCATAACAGATGATGAAGAAATTACCATTTAAAATATTTGTTTATTGCCAGTTATTTCGACAAATAGCCAATCTACATGGCCTCAAAATATTTGTTAGGCCATATGAATCTTGTTCATGAAAGCTGGATAGAAATGTGTTTTTCTTAAATTTGCCACGTTTCTTTTGGTAATATTTGGTTCAATGAGTCCATAGACTTAACATAGGCACACAAGTGTTATACTGTATCTAAAACACAACACAAAATACATCCAAAAACAATGTCTGTTCCCACAGAAATGCCTTCCACAGAGGCCACTAAAACAAACCCGAGCAGGAACTCGCAGTGAAAATAAATTACCTTAAAGGAACAGGGAAACTATTCCATGAATAATATAGGAGCCATTCAGAGCACACAGATGGATTATGGGCTTGAGATTGACAAGGACGCCTCTCAGTGGGGTTATTAGCTTAAAAGACCGTTCTGGCAGTTTTGCACATTTTAGTCCATTAACTACAAATCACATATACTTCACATCAGTGCTGACCATTTTCCAATGCACACTGCTAAGTGTGAAGATTGATTTCCCACCTCTCTATTAATGCAGTTGTGAGCAGTTCTGCTTTTATAATTCTTCCCTTAAAGCTAACTTTGACATTGGAAGTTTTAAAAGGGTGCCAAAGAGCAAAACACATCATAGCAATCTTTTCCCAAGTTGTCCATGGGTATGCATCTATGCTTTGTGGGGTGTCGACTTTTGACAAGATACTGATTTTCAGACATTTCATGCAAAATAACTAGGTGTTATTTAAGTAGGGCTGCAACTAAAATGTATTTTTGTTATCAATTGCTTCAAAGATTATTTTAATAATTACGTAATGACTTGATTGATTGTTTTGTCTCTGAAATGTCTGATAATAGTAAAGTTCCTGTTCTAATCCTCACATTTAAGACACTGGAACAATGTTTGGCATTTTTGCTTGATTTTCTGATTGATTGGCTAATCATTGCAACTGTACATTTTACCTTACCAGACTCTATAATTAAGATTCATGCAATTAAGTCCCTTTCAGACATTCTCCTCTTTAAGTACATGTGATGGCAATTTTATGGTCTCATGTCAAAATAATTTTTTTTTTTTATAAAATGTTATTAGTCAGGACCTAGTAAGATTCCTGTAAAAATCATCACTCTGAATTGAATGTCTTCCAATTAACATAAAGGCTGCAGCAGCAAAATGTTCAATACAAGAAAGAAAGTGTTTAAACAATTGTCTGAAGGACACAAAAAAATCATCACTTTACCAGACGTTATGTCTGGAAAGATGTGGTATAAACAACAAATTTAAGCTGCTGCTGTACAGGCATGTAGGGGCTGTAAACTGTGCTTGGAAATACTTTGTGCCTGCTAGTGCACAGTACACGATTGCTGTACCCGAGTGTATCTTATAATAGTGATGGAGTTGTTTCAGAGTTCTGTTTTGCGTCACTGTGCACTGTACGTGTTGTGCAGATGGTCTATAACATCCGTAAAATCTGTTAAGGGGTTTGTCTATTCAAACAAGGCTTTCTGCACCATTCACATCCCGATATGACGCACAGGGCTGATTTGATTGGATCAAATCTGCTTGAATGGTGTCATTGATTGGGTGGGAAGATAGATGGTGGTCAGAAAGCCATTAAACATGACCCTCCCCTCCCCTCCCCTCCCCTCCCCGGCCCGTGTCAGAGTCAGAGCTCATACTAAATCACAGACGCCGCTGAAGCCAGCATAGATCACCGCTAACAACACCGCCTCCACAAGTTGACAAGCACGGAATAAATACCACAGGACACAGAGAGCAACTTTAATAAACATGGTTTTTCTTTTTTGATCTTTCACCGCAAAAATGGCAGTCTCTAAAACTCATCCAATGTTTGGATGAGATTGTTTCACTTTCTTTTCTGGTTTTCTGTTCTAGTCAGAGTTTGCCTTCAAGTCAAATTAATATATGTTGAAATGAGATCAACACAATCCTGGATTATTATATTTTCATTTCTTCTTTCTTATTCTACAACCATTCTGTGAGCACTGGGATTCTGTAATCTCTCTGTTTTACTGGCTGAAAATTCCCATTTTGAATACTTTGCTTCATGTTCTTCGGAGCTGTGTTGGTGAAACACATTTCTGTCTGTCATAATAGAATTTGTTTCAGAGAAAACATCCCTGGGATCATCAAAGATGAGGAAAAATCAATACTTGTTACGGCCCATGATGTTTTGTCTATCTAAAGTCAGAAAAATACAATCAAATCATATTGTAAAGAGGCAGCTTTTTAAACCTAACTGATTGAATTAGATCCCTTTTAGTTTGTTCTCAGCAACATGGGAGCCAGACGGCAAGAGATCCTTTTTAATACAAGCCAAAACTACTCATATGAGACAATGGCATCAAATGCTGCCACTCACCCATGATGCTACTGAGAAAGCCTTAGAGAGTGGAAAAGGAATATTTAGCAGAGAGTTTCATTTTGTTTTACCAGAGTAGGTTTCCATTCCCTTCTCTTGGAAGGCAATAAAAACAAAACTGTGGATGTTAGTGGGCGGGGGGGAGCCCCATCAATTTATCTTGTTTATGGAAGCGACAGGAGACTGCTCAGCTATTGTGTCTGCCTCTCTGCCACAATTGGTACAATACTCAAGACAAGGATTTAACCAGCTCCATCTGCCTCTTCTTGCACTCCACTCCATTTCACTCTCTAACCTCCCATACCAACCGTTTCTCCAATCCTGCATGGAGTGTATGCCATATGTTTATGCCTTTCTGCACTCATTCTCCTCCATCATCTTCTCTATATTCATCGCTTTTTGATTCTCTTACTGCACCAACTCTGTCTCCCAGCTTCCCCGGTTCCCTGCTTCCTTCATTGACTCCAGTGGCTCCATCATTGACTTCTCTGACCCCCCACAGCCTCGACTTGATATTCAGACGTCGAGTTCATCTCGTATTTGTGTCCGTCAACACAGCCCAGGGTAATTGATCCATGCAAGGACTGTCAACAGGCCTGTCCACCTCTGCAGACGCTCTCTGGAAGACATCTTTACTTCAAACCGACAAGGACCTAACTCCTTTTTCATACAGCTGTGAGCTGCTGCATCTCATTTTCTATGTCAGAGGCTCAGCTTTGTACAGCTACAAAGCGGAAGCTACAGTCTGTATTTCATGTGTCAATGGCTCTTATTGGGTTGCTAAAGTGCAGACATGAATCGAGGCTGTGCTTTGTGTCAGCTTCTCTGACCTATGATAAAGTGGAGGCTAAACCTACCGAAGCTCAGTTTACTGGCTTTTTTATCTGCAGAATATATATTTTACCCAACTTTTAAGAATGATATATACAGGAGTGGGCTCTAATCCAATATTAAAATGTATCAGAATGTAATTCAACAATTATATTACGACATTATCATATTATTGTTCTACAGATTTCTGTAGACCAAATTGAAGATAACAAAATAGACATGAGGGTAGTCTCACATTGCCAGACTTATGTCACAACGCTTATCTATTCTGGGTTAGGGAAAAAAAACGCTCTGGCATGTTTGTATTTCTTTAAACCAATCACAACCATCCTGGGCGGCGCTAAGCCCCGGATGCAGCAACGGTACCCTTGCAAAGATGATAGCACAGATAGCGATACGGGAGAGGCATCCAGTGTGGCATGCTTCACCCTAGAAATATATATCCGTTACGCCAGCCTAGGTTTCATGTAGTCTCTTTAAACATGTCAGCAAATAAAGGCCGAATCTGTAGGCAACAGGACAATATTTTCATATTAGAAGTGTTCTGGTTTCCATTTGTAGTACATTTGTAGTCACAGTAGTATTGACCAATCACATTTGAGCGGGCTTTGGTAGCGGGCAGGAAACAGTCCGTGTGGAGGGCAAAATAGACGGAACACATTGACCAAAATGCAATGCTCAACCTGTCGGCTACCATCTGACACCCATTTAGCTTTTTATTAGTTAAAAAAAAAAAGTATCTGCATTCACATGCAGAGGAATAATTTACTTGTAGACATCGTCTCTTAATCCACTCACTTCCTTCTTGAAGTTGCTTATCAGACTAGACTAAACAATGGCTGGTGCACAGACGAGAACATCTTGGTCCAGATATGCACCGGCTACAACAGAACACCCAAATTATTGCCTGGTGCCCCCAGAGGTTAAATCTCCATCAGATTAATAGCCGATGGGTTCCGAGATTGAGTCTTGTGTACAGTACATAACAGTAGAACACAGTTCATTGCTTTGAATGTGATCCATATGTGATGTATGTTGATTAGGCCTGCACAATATTGGAAAAATCTTACACTGCGATATTTTTTTCCTTTGCGATATATATTGCAATATGAAAAAAGAAAAAGTAATTTTTTAAAGATTACATAAATAGCTTTATTTGGAAATAATAAATCATTCTCGACTACTGTGGTGATTCTGTAGGGGAGTGCATCTACATAGAAGAAAAAAATGAAAAAGGATCTTTTCTTGTGTGAACCATTCTTGGTTGAACTTTAATGCTTTACAAACACCAAAGCAAGTAAAGCTGGGACTAACATTACTCTTCTGAAGTGGTTCTGGAGAGGGAAATTAGGAAGAAATACGCTGGCTGACCAGCATGACACCATTGTATTCATATAATACTCAGTCCAGGCTAACGTGTATGACAGTGACAACATGTTGCTTCCTCTAAATTCCAGGTTGTGGTCGACTAGCGGGGCCAGCTCGTTAGTTTGATAAATTGATCAGACCTGCACGCCACGCGCACTAGCAACACACACTGTGTATCCAAGAACAATTAAATTAGTGGAAATGACGTTAGATCAGACACAGACTTCTGTAGTAGATTAGTGTTACGTTTCCAGTGTCGCAGCTCCGAACCGTAACGTTACTTGGGACAGACGGACCCCTTGTTTCTTTAGGCTAACTATATTAGCTTTAGCCTGGCTAGTAGCAGCTTTCTGCGGGGGAAATGGCCGGGAGACGTTGTGATTATATTACTGATTTAGTTCGTATTTGCAGCGAACATGAAACACTGACTGCTGTAGCTTCACTGACTACCCATCGAAAACTATGCGCATCACTGTGTCAGCTGCTGTCTACGGTACTTTTCTACACACGGAGAGCCTCGCTTCCCATAACAAACCCCGTCGGACTAACGTCTCACACACACACGTTGCCCATATGGCTACCTGTCTTAAAGGGGAAGGGTCGGATGGTATAAATCATGTAAAAGGAGAACGAAGAAAGTTTACTTTTCTATCAAGCAGCAAAAAAGAATTTGCGTCAACATCTCAACATCCTGCAATGTCGCGCATGCGCACATTGCGATGTCAATGCTAAAACCCAATTTCGTTCAGCCCTAATGTTGATGTCTGACAACCTCCTCATTAAGGTCATGATGATTTCTATGTCACCAATGTAGCAGCCATCAAAGCAGCACTGCAAGTATGTAAGTTGTATGAGGAGACATCGTTAGAATAATAAATGATTCTTATTATTACGTATATTTGACTGTAGTCTATGATAACATCTGAAGCCTACAAACACATGAACTCCAACCCACTGGATTAGACATGATCTACATGCATCACATTCTCTCTCTGTCTTGCTGGATTCTTTCCCACTCTTCACTTGCCCGTCTGCTGCTCTGCACCAACATGAAGAATGAGACGCCATTGACTCACTCTCTCCACCTACAACAGACTCTACATTACACTATTGATTGTCATCATCATCAACTAAAGTACCACAGCCGTAGTGCTGAGTAGCAGAAGGTAACAGGTTGCAACACATTCCACGCGCTTGGCTTTTACCTTTAGCCAAAATATCCAGAGGGGATCTATTTTCATGTGAAATGTTGTGTGTGAGCAGTGAGCATTGAGAAAGACAGACAGTTTGTCATGGCACATTGTATAGACAGACCGGCTAATGCTTCGATCTTGTCGTATCGGAATAACTGTAAGAATTACCAAACCTGTTGCCAGACAGTCTTTGAGAAGACACAAACTCCAGTCTCCAGCACGAAGGTTAAAATCTCTACACACCCACCCACCCTGGCCTCCACACACTACCATTTCACCAAATTCTTGAGGCCAAGGACCTAGAAAACAATGCCGAGGCAAAAAGATCTCAACCCCTATTATTTAATTCAACGCTATTGCAGTCTGTCAGATTTATATTTGAACAAAGAAAAAAATCAAAGCAAGAATAGGGAAAGCGAAGTTGAGGCGGTGTTTAAAGCTCCTGAATGCAGATGTGAGCTTACTTCCAAGCAGGGAGCTTGTACTCTATCTGCCATCTTTCCCGTACGAGAAAATGCAGCATGATAAACACATCGACTCGCTGACTGACACGGCGGATCAGTGGCGAGACGAAAAGACATTTCTGCCAAACAGCCATGAGAGCTACAGGTAAATACACCCAAGATAACAACCTCCATCTCTCTCTTTCTTTATTGCCACCTACTCTACCTCCTCCTTTCTCCCATCTCTGCCTCGGTGTCGCCATACCCCCCCACCCCACCTCCCTGTGTGTTGTCGTGGCAACGCCGCAGCCAACCCATTATAATGTCTGCGTGTTTGTAAGTGGAGTTGCTGCTTTGCCGCTGTTGGTTTCTCCTTTTTTCTCTCTTTGTCCCTTTGAAATAGAGAATAAAAAACGGGGGCCGACAGACAGGGGAGAGGAGGAGAAAGAAGAGGAGGAGGTAAGGGAGGTAGGTTTGGAGGGGAGAGAGTGCCGGGGGGAGAGATTCAGGAGCTCTAGCAACCATTTAGCACTTCTCTCTCTTGCTTTTATCTGTCCTTAGAGCTGCTTTCTACATTTCCTTTTGTCTCTGAGGTTGTAGGCTGCTCGCCGCTCCCATAAAAGTGGCTTCGTGAAAGAGCAGCCATGAAGTTTATTAGGTTGATCGCGCTCGCACACACACTTTTGTCTCTCTACATATTTCTTGTTCTCTTAGGTCACCATTACAAAGAGACAGAGTGTTTAGAGCTATTAGATGCATTGATGAGGAATGCCATATCAAAGAGAATTCACAATGAGAACAAACATACAGAGCAGATGAAACACCTCCTTTGTGTTCAGCTCCAGGTTCACACCTTCTAAGGAGGAGGTGAAGGTGTGCGCATTCGTATGCGGGTGATAAGTAGATTTCTTGTCTTATATTTGTTTTCTGTACACGACAAGCTTGTATCTGTTCGAAGTTGTGTCTGGCAATGTGTGTACACAAGTAGACTGACAGGTGTGTGTGTGTGTGTGTAATCTCCCAGATAAGGAAGGCAGATAGAGCAAGCAGATAGACAGGGGTTTTGGGGATGAGATTGCAGGAGGGGCTTAAAGCTGAAGCTGTAAATCACTTAACCTGGGGCTAATGGGCTTATAGGCTGTACTACAGTACACACACACACAAACTCAGTTGCCCTTCCAAATGCACGCACACACACAAAATTACTACATTTTTGCAATGTTGGGCCCCAGGGCCTCAATAACTCTTATCTGAAATGTTAACTATTAAATTATGTCCATGCAGAATGTCAAAAAAAAATGGACTAATTTAGAATATGCGTGTTGCGGTGATGTATTGCTCCAATATGTTTTTAAATTAATTTAGTTTGTGTGATGCACATTTTAATGTGTGCCTATGTGTGTGTATGCTGTTTTGTTCCTGTCCTTTACTCATCATGGTTTGCATCAGTGTTGTGCACACGTGTGGGTGTTTCACATGAATATGCAATATAAAATATCATCCAACGTACTTGTGAATCATTGTAAACTTGTGCCAGGTAAAACTAAAGTGTGGCCTGATTAATCTGTATTAATCAGTGCTTTTATGGACAGACGTGTGACTCATCAAGTTATGCAAAGTCTTTCTAGCGTCTGGGGCTTTCATCTGTAGTCAAACTAGTGACTGATGCAGACAGCACACATATAAATGCTAAAAAAAAGGAAACAAGCGAGCTGTCACTTTGCTTTCATTTGCACACACACACACACACACACACACACACACACACACACACACACACACCACACCACCACCCACCACACACACCCACACACACCACACACACCAACACATATAGCAGGGTCACATATGGTGGGCCATTCACCTGGTCAGTAGCTCATTACATTTCTCATTATGTCTTTACACACATTTGGCCGATCCTGTGCACCTGTTGAGGTGTGATGTACCAGCTCTCTTCCTCCTCCTTCTCCTCCTCCTCCTCCTCCTCCTCCTCCTCCCTTCCATCTCACACTTCTCTCCCTATCACTCCATCTGTCTACCTGTCTTTCTCCCTGCCCGCCTCATCAGCCTCCCTGTGTATGAGATGGGGACCACGCTGTTGCCAAGGCTACCGCAGCCATTGTGTATCCGGTTGCCAGGTGACTGGTCGCCGTGGCGATGATCAAGAATTCTGAAGCACCGCCACCACTGCCACTCCTCCTCCCTCCCCTCGATAAATAAATCTTCACTATTTTTTGCCTTCCTTTCTCCCTCCTGTCGACACTGGTAGAAGAAAAGCACAGCGACCTTTAAGTGGAACTGGGCGACAATGGAGGGATGGGATGGATGACGGCTTGTTTGTTTTCATTTCCTAGGTCTCTCTCTCTCTCTCTCTCTCTCTCTCTCTCTCTCTCTCTCTCTCCTCAACTCTATTTTTCTTTTGCCTCCATCCATCTAGACTGGGGCTTCCAGCCGGTCCAGTTTAATAATGAATTGTCTCTGCTTTCTTTCTCATTTCCCTCGCTGCCCGCTTGTTTGATAACCCCTCCTAGTTCTTCATCTCACTCTTTCTCCATCCTTGTGTTTTATTTCACCAAACAGCAGACCATGAATGGCCCTCGCTCGGGCTCTCTCCTGCTCGTCTTTGTTCACCCTGGCATTCAGGCACCCCCGCCCCTTCTTCATTTTTACAGCGTTAACCTTTATCCATCCTCCCTACTCTCTTTGTCCTTTTCTCTCCTCATCACTGGACAATTTTGTCGGGATGTAGTGATGCTCTAATTCCTTATAATATGCCTTCTCTAATGCAATAGTTAATTCCTGTCCCCCATCACAAAGAGAGATGCCTTGCAGATAAAATTGATGTGAAATAAGGTTGGAACATTATGTTTTTCATTTTGTATTTTTTTGGCATTCCCATTAGACTGCATTTGGGCTGAAATTATATTTTACATTTGGCAGTTTTCAGGCAAAAACAAAGAAGAAAGCATCCAGTTTTTGCTGCCAGAATTTTATTTGTGGCTTGAAGATGTGACACTAACATCTATTGAACGCAAAGATGATGGTGAAGAAGAAACAAAAAGTACAAGAAGACATTTCCACAAATGCAGAAACAAACTAAACTGTAAAACATATGTTGTTATTCACCAAAGGCCTGAATTAGTTCAGCAGGCCGATGTGCTCGTTCAACCCAAGTGGGTATCCGACAGAGAGATGAGGCCCATATAGCAGTACTATATATTTATAACACGGGGAAATGGCTGGCCTGTCTTTTTCCAAAGTTAAATAGCAATAGTCCCACACATAACCTATAACACCACAAGTTGTCTTTTTAATGCTGGAACTATAACATGTACATTAGTGAAGGCAGATTGGCAGATTTTGTAGTCTTTGGTCTTAACAGCTAAGCCAAGTGGCTGCTGGTGGTTGCTTTAATGGATTGATTTGGTTTTTAAACTCTCTGCAAGAAAGCAAACAAGGGAATTTCTCAAAATGACAAACAATTCCTTTAATTGGGAAAACCAAAACCATAATGAAAAACACAGATGCAGGTGGAGCTGTCCACATACTTTTGGTATATAGTGTCTGTCAACCTAACTCGGTCATCTTTGGTTTAATGAAATGGAATCTTTCACAAATTGGAGAGTGCAGTTTCCTGTACCTGCATGTCATGATGTGATGCGTGCGTGTGCAGCTTCATCACGTGTGTGACCAGGCTTGTCCCCGATGTGTCCCCAAGCTTAACCTGACGCTGCATTGATTTGTATGGAAATACTGCCTGTTCACACAGCAGGTCGAACGCCCTCTCTCTCTCTGTCATCAGTGCCCAGCTGTGGGGTGCTTACTGTGTTCTTACATTTGAGTGTGTGTGTGTGTGTGTGTGTGTGTGTGTGTGTGTGTGTGTGTGTGTGCGCGCAAGAGAGAGAGAGAGAGAGAGAGGGATCTGTGTGATTGAGGTAGGGTTACAGTATGTGGCCAAAAGGACAAGAGCACAAGATTGTGTTAATGCCACGTGAGCCAAGTGTGTGTGTGTGTGTCATAGACATTCAACGTGTTGGCGTTTCAATATAAGTGTGTGAACTCACATCCGTCTCTTGATGAAACTGATGATTAATCTTTGAGAGAGAGAAAGACACACACACACACACACACACACACACACACAAAAACAAACACACACACCCGACAGAATCCATGGGTTAAAATATAACGACCACAAGCACCATTCCACATCCTTCTATCAACACCATCGGCCCTTTTGTTTATCCATTCTTCCTCGTCCTTTATTTCATTCCTTATGTCCACTCTCCCTTTCTCCCTGTCTCCTACCTTCAATCTTTTCCCCAACTAAATGTCTCGTTTCTCCTGTCTTTCCCTTTTCCATCTTTCCCTCCTTTCCTCCTTCAGCATCTCTAATTTCATCCTTCCGTCTCTCTCCTCCATTTCTCCGTCTCCCTCAGTAATCTGTTAATGTCACGACCCTATTCTGTTCACGTGCTCGTCACTAAATGACAAACCAGAGACAGCTTCCGCCTTTTAAAAAGGCCAAAGCGAGATGTGTGCAAATGTATCTCTCAGCCCTGTTACCACTCATACAATACGTGTGTTTTTGAGCTACCCTGGGCTTCACTCTGTCTAAAAGTGCAAGTAATGGCCCTATTCACGGCGAGAGGAGACCACACAGAAAGAAAAGGTCTGTTTGCAGCCTGCATGTTTGCTTTCTTTTACTTCATTTTCCATGTTAAAATATCTGCAACATTTGTTTCCCTCCTTTGTGGCAGTGGCAGCCATTTCAGCTTTTGATACATGTTGGACACGTCAAAATGAAACCCACCTAATCTCGGTACACACCTTTTTATTTGCAGAAAAAGGTTTACCCACCTTCAGAGGCTGACATAAATATTTATGAGACAAAGTCGTCGTCTACATCATAGTGAGTATCATCAAACAGATGCAAGTTATATAAAGATAGGCGGTTTTGATGGGGAAAGAGGAAATTGAATTTTGTTTACATTGGTTGTTGTTAGTCTCATGTTGCCCAGGCTTTTCCATTTCCCACCACATCACTACATAAATCACATGCATAAAACTCAACTTTAATGTTTTTTTGTGAACAATATTATGTTCTTTTGAAAAATGCCATGAGCCAATATTTTATCTTCAATCCAAGTCCTGATTCTGTCGAAAATATTTACATGAGTGCTATTTAAATGATCAGATAGTGTGTCCTGCCTCCCTGCTCCACAGTAGATAATAAAAAAGAAATGGTTCTCATTTGCAGCTGTTGTCTCCAGCCATTTATAGCGGGCAAACCTTTAAAAGAGACCTGTACAAAGTGTTTGTAACTGCAATTGGTTTGCTGCTGTGCTTTGTATTGAGGCAACAGTTTGATTTGAATGTACAACTACACTCACCGGCCACTTTATTAGGTACCCCATGCTAGTAACGGGTTGGACCCCCTTTTGCCTTCAGAACTGCCTCAATTCTTCGTGGGATAGATTCAACAAGGTGCTGGAAGCATCCTCAGGGAGTTTGGTCCATATTGACATGATGGCATCACAGTTGCCGCAGATTTGTGGTCTGCCTCATGATGGAATCTCCGTTCCACCACATCCCAAAGATGCTCTTTGGATGAGATCTGGTGACGTGGAGGCCATTTGGTACAGGGAACTCATTGTCAGTTCAAGAAACCAGTCGTGATGATTCCAGCTTTATGACATGGCGCATTATCCTGCTGAAAGTAGCCATCAGAAGTGGGTACATTATGGTCATAAGGGATAGACATGGTCAGCAACAATACTCAGGTAGGCTGTGGCGTTGCAACGATGCTCAATTGGTACCAAGGGGCCAAAGAGTGCCAGAAAATATTCCCCACACATGACACCACCACCACAGCTGAACCGTTGATACAAGGCAGGATGGATCCATGCTTTCAGTTGTAGACGCCAAATTCTGACCCTACCATCGACTGTCGCAGCAGAAATCGGACTCATCAGACCAGACCAGGCAACGTTTTTCCAATCTTCTATTGTCCAATTTCGAGAGCTTGTGCAAATTGGAGTCTCCGTTTCCGTTCTTAGCTGAAAGGAGTGGCACCCGATGTGGTCTTCTGCTGCTGTAGCCCTCTGCTCCAAAGTTCGACGTACTGTGCGTTCCGAGATGCTCTTCTGCCACATTGGTGTAACGGGTGGTTATTTGAGTCACTGTTGCCCTTCTATCAGCTCGAACCAGTCTGGCCATTCTCCTCTGACCTCTGGCATCAACAAGGCATTTCCGACAGAACTGCGCTCACTGGATGGTTTTTCTTTTCGGACCATTCTCTGTAAACCTAGAGATGGTTGTGCGTGAAAATCCCAGTAGATTAGCAGTTTCTGAATACTCAGAACAGCCCTTCTGGCACCAACAATCATGCCACGTTCAAAGTCACTCAAATCACCTTTCTTCCCATACTGATGCTCGGTTTGAACTGCAGGAGATTCTCTTGACCATGTCTACAGCCTAAATGCACTGAGTTGCGCGATGTGATTGGCTGCTAGAAATTAAGGGTTAACGAGCAGTTGGACAGGTGTACCTAATAAAGTGGCCGGTGAGTGTACTCCCGCAGTTATGGAACGGGAGAAGGTGAGCTCACAGCAGCTTTCCATTCAGAATCGTGTGTAAACTCATAAGCCCCACGTGGGTTAGGAGCATTGATCGATTATGATATGAAAGATGAGATAATTAGCTCCTGCTTATGGCATCACCTTGTGAAGTCACCGTGACATCACCACAAAAGGGATGTCCTTCAAATTCCTTCTGCAGGTGGATACCCAAACAACGTTTTCTGTGTGTTTTTATGCTGAATTCAGCCCTCGCAGCTACAATCAACCATATTTATGACTCTGCATGATGACATCAGATTCACTTTATGGCTCACTTTTATACTCCTACTCCTCCTCTTCCTCTGCAAACTGTGAAATGTGTGCAATGGGATGAAGTAGAAGACAAATGTGACCCTATGTGGCTGTGTGTGGCTGTGCATGGAACTACAGCATAAATTCAACCATCATAAATTTGGTTTATTGTGCCATGTCTGTGTATGTTTGTGTAAGTGTGAGCGGACTGGTTTTTTACTATCCTGTGACGCCAAAAAATGCCCCCATGGTAATAGATAACCTTAAAAAAGTGATGTCTTGTGAGTTCTTTTCCAAGCAGTTTATTAGAGAAATGTCTTTTTTAGGGTTGAGCGTACAGATTAAGGGTAACTATACTCCTTCCCAGTAAATTAAACCCTGTGTGTTTACTTTAGTTAAACAGAAACATGTGCAATTAAACCATTTGATCCAAAATAATGTAGAAAAAACACCTTCCACTGTGGTCATTGCTGTGTGTGAGTGTTTCTAGTATTAGTTGGTACTAGCTGGCAGCCATGTGGCTCAATAGTGGAATTAGGGTTATATTAAATATGGGAGGGACTGCAACATTAGGCAGAGTTTATTTTTAAAGAAGATTTTAAATTACATTGTAACAATTTAACAATTCACCCTTATGAAATCCAATTGCGGCACGGCTGTCTTGGAACGCGATAGACAGACGATGGCGGAATGCCCCGACACATAAATTCAACTAAAATGTAACAGTGAACAATCAGTGTTCAAACGACAGTTTGTTCCTTCTCCAAACGCAGAAACAAAGTGCAATCACACCTTAAAACTTTAAGACACGTTAAGAAAAAAACATCCCTATTCTGACGTAATCCAATGACACGAAAATAAAAAGTAATCCACAGCGAACAGTAGATCCCCAAAAAGGGTCCCGGTGTCCCTAGCACCGTCCCATTCCCCAGCCAGCTCCACACAGGTGACCGAGGCCTCTCCACTTCGACGTAACAAAGTGGAATAAAACATATAAAAGTCCAAATCTACACCAAACGCACAATCAATTAGTAAGCTGACCCCCCCCCCGCAAACACCACGTATGATTGTAACACATTACACTACTTCACTGACATCAATGGCGGAGTGCTTATAGCAAACCACTTACTGCACACACTCAAACACGCGCTCTCTCAAACACATGCACACACATGATAACATCCCTTTAATACACACAAAAACACCTTTTATGGTATTTGGAGCATGTAAATAAACGACAGAGGAGGACATTTAAGGAAATGATTTTTCGGGGAGATTTAGGGAAGGAACCGCACATTAAGTGTGTTCTTTCCTTTATGCCAGCATGCATAAAGCTCTTTTATATAATTTTAGATAATTTCTCATTCAGGCTCCAGCTAACGCTTATTTCTGTCCTTTTATCAGCTCTTTTTATCGCTCCATCCTCTTAACAAGCATTTCCCTGTCTCCTTTTGCTAAGTAGTCTTTTTTCACAGCCTCTCTCCCTTTCGTCAATCTTCCCATTTTGCCAACGCTCATTCACAATCATCACACACTCTCTTTTTTTGTCTTCTCTTTCATCTGCAGTCCAGTCCTCCTTCACCACTCATGTACTTATACATTTTGCATTGCAGACATGATGTAGTATAGGTGTGAAACACTATTTTGAATCAATCCTGACCTTTGGAGTGTATATCATCTTTGTGCGGCTTTTATTTGTTTTTAATGCATTCCTGCAGTTATTGCTGCCTGGGGAGGAATAATGTTGAGTGAATTGTAATGTTTGAAACTGAATTTTTTTTCTCTGTTTGTCTTCTCATCCCCTTTCTCAGCCTTCTATCCGTCTCTACAGACTCCTATCTGCTTTTTGTCTGTTTTCTCTTTGTCTACATTTCCTCTTTCCTTCACTATTGCATCTTTGCTCTCTATGCCATCTTAACTCGCATTTATACAGGGTTGAGTTTAGATAACTGGTTCCATCTTGGCAAAATAGGTACAGCCAAGGATAACAATGGAATGGAATCTCCATTCCATTGTTATCTTACATCGATGACGTTTGTTTTTACATCCAATGCCAACATTTTATTCAAATTCTTGCCCTCCACAATATCTGTCAATGACAACTGTTGTCCAATACGGATGTAGACACCATCTTTCTGTAAGTAAGCCTTAGTCTGCAATCAACCTAAAGATTGTTTGTTAAAGAATTAAACTAGCAAATTCATTTTCACTTTGATATATTTTGCTGTTCATATCCTGTTTAGGTCGTAGCTACAGGTGGTGCACATCAACAACGTGTAGATTTCTGCCTTCTCAACCAACAAAGGCTGATCTCAATTGAATCTCTGCATCTTTGTTACTTACAAATGTTGAGAGCTACACCTAAGTGGATTCAATAAGGGATTCGAACAGATTTGGATTTGATAAGCAGATTCATAATAGATTCAGATTCCATATAATGCTATGGAACCCCAAGCCGACCTTTACACAGATTATGTCTTTTGTGCCCTGTACATACATACTGTACATGTTTGAATTCGGCCTTCACTTTCTTATAGTTCCGAAAAGTTTATGCCATGTTATATCATCAACAGATACACCCTCTGCTTCCCCCCTGTTTTCCCTTTATTTCTGCTTCTTATGTTTGTCTCTCTATTCCCTCTTTGATAAGTAATACGCTGACCTTCTTTCCAGGCCTGGATCTATTGCGGGACATTCTCATTTGCCTCCCCTCCTTCCTCCCCTCTATCATATCTGAAGCAAGGGGAAGAATTGGGGCAGACACTGCATACATTTACTGTATTGGCACACACCCATAAATACACACAGGAAGTGACAGACAAGGGATGCATGGCCACAAGGGATAGGAAGAGAGAGTTGTGTGTGAGAGAGAGAGAGAGAGAGAGAGAAAGAGAAAAAGAGAGGGAGGTGAGCTGACACCAATATGGTGTTCTATTTGTCTGCTCATATTGGTAAACACCACCTCATCTGGCTTCAACACTGCTTTCACGCTGACATCCTGAGCGTAATTATGACACATTGTCCTGCTTCTTGCCATTTTTCTTCAGCAGCTACCACATGTTTGTCATGTGTACACGAACACACACATACACACAAGCATACGCATGTGGTTGGATGGTGTGGCTAAGCTGTGCACAGACACACTTTGAAAGAGATGCAAGTGCAAATACACGCACCAAGACAGACAGACAGACAGACAGACAGACAGACAGACAGACAGACAGACAGACCAGGGATAGACAGGAAGACAGACGACAAGGACAGACAAGCAGAAGACAGACAGCAGACGAACAGACAGAAGACAACACACACACACACACACACACCACACACACACCACACACACACACACACACACACACACACACACACACACACACACACACACAAATCTTACATTGTGTTTGCTTACTGGCTTTGTTCCATCCATCACACCATGACAGCCAGTCACTGTTGATTAGAGCCATGTCAGCCTCAACAGAGAAATCAATGTTGAAATATATAAATAAGAACACTATTTAACCATTTTCGTGGAGGAGAGGCAACAAGTGGCCCGTTGAAGTGTTGCTTCCTGTCAGCAGAGGGCGATGATGAGCTTCCCACTCACTCACTCACTCACTCACTCAGGAGGGCAGGGAGAGAGTTGGGTGGTCAGAGGTTTCCTTTGTTAGTTCTCCATCCATCTCCCCATTCCTTCAACTACAATGTGCGTATGATTGGAGGGAATTATGCTTCAGCTTGATAGTGTCCTCGCCCTTGGAAATTATTTTTATCTGCACTTGAAAATAGTTCAAGAGCGTCTGATAGAAAAAAAAGAAACACAACCCTGTTTCTCACCATCGATCACTGCACAGAACTCAAACACACAGTTGGCCCCTTGAGCCCCCAGGAGCGTCATTCAGAAGCCTGTCTGATCATGAATAAAAATGATTCATGTGTTATGGGGCTGCTGAAAAGTAAAGCACTCGGCCTTGAAAATTTTGAGAAGCCGGTTAAGTTTTTCGCACCAGGCAAAAAAGAAAACAAAGAAAAGTCAGAGACAGAGCACAAGGCAGGCAGACTGTGAGGATATAAATCTAGAAAAATGCACAAATGAATGGAGGAAACTAAAAATAGTGGAAGAGACTGGTGAAGAGGCAACTAGACCGGCCTCAAAAAGAGAGAAAAGAAAAGGAAAAAGAGAGAAAATGCCGCCAGCTGCTACTGATTCCTCAGTAGAGGAGTTGAGTGGCATTTTTATGAAGAAAAGGCACGCAAACCAAGACGCCAAACTGCGCCCACTTCACGATAGCCTGGCATACAAACACTCCGGGGTAAAGCGGCCTGCACCACTGCACACACTACAACTATGTGCATGTGCTGAAAGTGGATGTGTGTGGACCTAGAAGCAGGAATGCACTCAAAAATGCTAATGCAAACCACATCTCCATAACCTGAATTAGAGTGTGTCAGTGAGTGAGTGAGTGAGTGAGTGAGTGAGTGAGTGAGTAAGTAAGTGACAGTGTGTGTGTGTGTGTGTGTGTGAGACTATTTTTGCATCTGGCATTTCAAAGCTTCTTGTTTATGGCTCTTAACAAGTCCCTTTCATGTCAAATCTCAAACGGACACACACACACAGTCACTAAGTAACACCCCAGCGTGCTGTTGCTAATAGCACTAATTAATAGGCTAAATTCTGCTAATTGATCTCGCTTATGCTGAACCTCTCTCTTCCTCCTACTCCTCTTTCATTCGCTCTGGACTTCTAGACCATGCTGTTCGCTTTAATTTTAATTTGCATGGTGATTACATTACTGTTCCATAGACAAATGCAATCTCTGTTTTTTTATCATTACTGTAAAAAATTCCTGCACACTAATTCCACATTCACCTACTTTCAACCTTTTCAGCATTTGCTCCCCCTATCTTCATTTCTTTGTATCTCACACACACGCACGCACGCACGCACACACCAACAAACACAAACACACAACAACCACACACACACCACACCCACACAACACAACACACACCAACACCACACACAAACCCACCACCACTAAAGTTTAAGGAGAAGAGAAGAGCAGAAAAAAAGAAGCAGTTTCAGTTGAATGAGCAGAGTGTGGAGGAGAGAACGAGGAGATCTGGGGGAGGGAGTGGGAGGGACAGCCAGTAGCCATGCCAGCTGTTTCCTTTGCTATTAATACACAAGAAGGCATGCAAACACACACACACACAACACACACACACCACACACGCCGTGCGCTGCACAAACATGCAAAACCTATACTGTGTAGAAAAAGCTAGCGAGACAAGCGAAAAATCGACATACTGTACTCTTATTTACCACTAAAGTCATGCACAAGATTTACAATAGAGGGGGATTGTGGACACAAACAAACAAACAAAGACTCAAATCATGTGTAAGGAAAAAAAATGCATGGGATTACAACATTGGGACAGCAACATGCACACACATGCTATCAAGGTAAGCATAAATAAATAATAAATAAATAAATAAATAAATATATAGTATATATATACACCACACACACACACACACACACACACACACACACACACACACACACACATGCATAAAACCCTGAGGAAAGCACTCACACATGAGACACATGATGTGAGAAAGAAAACAAGCAGTGTGGTATGATGGGTACAGAGTGGAAGAGAAACAAAGAGAGAAGGGGAGAGAGGGGGCAGAGGGTGGTGATGATTGTGGCTGTGGCTCAAAGAATTCCCAGAGTGAGCATTACATACTGAAAGAAGGATAAAGTGCAGAATTGCACCTTCCCTTTTTCTCCCTGTTGTGTTTTCACCATAACGGACAAACACTGCCAATGCTAACAAACAATTGCAAACAATGCTATGTGGCATATACTCCAATTAAATACTATGTACTATACATAATATTAAATAATAGTATGTATGGGACATACAGTAACATTTATGAAAGAGTACACAGAGTTTGTAGTTCTGTTATAGTACTGCTTTATACCGAAAGGTGTGACTAATATTTGTTCAGTGGTCACTAGGGGTGGGACAAAATATCGATATGGCAATATATTCCTGCGATACAATAATTGATACGCTGGCACCACATATCTATATTTTAATTAACAAGATAAGGCGCTCTAAATAGATTCCCCTGCTCCCAGCGTCGCAAATAATGGCTCCTGGAGGTGGGAACTTGAACAAGTTAACTAGCTGAAGAAGAAGAGGTTTTCAACAGGATGGCGGACTGCCGTTTTGAGGAAAATAACAAATACCCCAGCCACGTTAAGCCATGCAAAGTCGAGACATATAGTAGCACAATAGTTCTGTAATTTTAAATTATAAACTGAAAAACATGTGCTGCAGATGTGTGCTATTTTCTAACAATTTGGACTCGTAGTGAATAAAGAAGAGAAACCCTGCACTTAACCTTTTCACCCAATTTAAATGATTGGGGGTAGACTTAAATATTAGAAACAAAGCCTAGTATAATGCCACATGATCCGACAGCAGCAGCAATTAAAGCCTCCAAAATGAGCAATAAGATGAATCAATACCTCTCTAAACAATAAGGGAACTTAATAATTCTCATTTAAGGGATTAATTGAATCTAATAAACTATCTGGTATGTGTAAAGTGTATATAAGCAGTGTACAAAGCAGCTTCTACAATAATCAAGACGATAATGCACATAATTGCACAATTAAAAGTTTGAATAGGAAGTCAGTAAAATCCGCTGGCATCCTTTATGCTTTCAAGAAACTAAATGTGTAAAGTTTTGATAACGTCATTGTGTTTAGAAAGAAAAAAAAACATTACATAACTAATCAATTAGTTGTTCCACAAACAAGATTTAATTTAAATTATTCGTGCAAAAATGCAAAAAATGACTTATTCCAGCTTCTCCAATGTGAACATTTGTTTATTGTATTAAATAAACACATACATATACACACACACACACATACAGTACATACTATATATATATATATATATATATATATATATATATATAATTAATATTATATTATATATTATTTCACACCACACAACGCACACACACACACACACACACACAACTACTTTGAACAAACTATGATGAACTATGAATGAACATATGGAATTATGTACTTAACAAAAAAGTGTGAAATAACTGAAAACTGTCTTATATTTAGTTCCTTCAAAGTAGCCACCCTTTGCTCTGATTACTACTTTTCACACTCTTGCATTCTCTTGATGAGCTTCAAGAGGGTCGTACCGTGAAATGGTTTCCCAACAGTCTGAAGGACGTTCCCAGAGAGCTCAGCAATTTGTGGACCTTTTGCTTTCACTCTGCGGTCCAGCTCTCCCCAAACCATCTTGATTGGGTTCAGGTCGGTGACTGTGGAGACGCAGCACTCCATTACTCTCCTTCTTGGTCAAATAACCCTTACACAGCCTGGAGGTGTGTTTGGGGTCACTGT
>NC_045751.1:5134999-5135198 GCF_008692095.1 Etheostoma spectabile
TTGAAAAATAAATGATGGTCCAACTAAACGCAAACTGGATGGGATGGTAGCCATGCTTGTTCAATATGCCTTCAATTTTGAATAAATCTCCAACATTGTCACCGGCAAAGCAGTGGTTTCCTAGCTGCTATTTGACCATGAAGGTCTGATTTGCGCAGTCTCCTGTAACAGTTGTTCTAGAGATGTGTCTGCTGCTAGA
>NC_045751.1:5135208-5140236 GCF_008692095.1 Etheostoma spectabile
GTATTAATCTGGTCTCTAATCTGAGGGTCTGCTAACTTGCAATTTCTGAGGCTGGTGAGCAAGTTTCGTTGTAGCGCTTGATATATATATATATTTCTTCTGGTCTTGTATGATAATAAACTGAATCTGATCTTAGTGTTTAATGGTTTGTCTGTTGGACAGAACACAGCATCACCATGGGCTTCAGAAACATGTGATGGGCGTTTATTATATTGAGACAATTTACAGATAACCATTCATTAATTATTAAAGTAAATGGCGGGAAAATGAATTAATAACCAAAATAATGGTTAGTCTCTGTTCATGGAACAATATGTTGAACTACACAGAAGTCAAATATGATCATAAATGGGGACAAGTAACAAGGAAGTTCTTTAGAGAAATGCAAAGTGATATGCCTGAGGTCATTTAGAAACATTGTTTACATTACATAGTTTAGTTTACATCAGAATCAGAATCAGAAATACTTTATTACTTTACATAGTAAACATGGTAGTTTTATTCTTGAATGGCAAATACCCCAAAAAACATAATTTAAGTGATCCTTATCAAAAAGATTTGTTTATGTAATGTTTATGTAAAAACTAATTATATCACCAATTTATCTTTATCAGATATTTTAACTCTTAAATGTTAAAACATCCAGTTTCAGTCAGGCTCTAATATAAGCAAATGTATAAGAACACACTAGGACATATAGCTAAAGGGGCCTTAAAAAAAAAGCCATACACACAGTGGTAGCTCCTGTAGAAATCCTCCCTCATGTACTTCTCCTGCATCTATAATGCATTAGTAGTTCAGACAATTCTTTCTTCAATGCTGTGTAGTAGAGACAGATAAGTATATTGAAATATAAAACTGAAGCTTCTCTCAGCCTCCTATCAGGCCAATCCTTGTGACTTCTGACAGCTGCAAAGAGAGGAAAGCCTGTTTTTACCAGGCAATTGCTCGTGGGGATGGTACAAAAGTGCAGCATTAGTTCAGATATCATGCAGCAGATAGCATCAAGGCCTTGGGGACTGTGCACCATAAAAGCTAAGATACCTGGGCAAAAACAAGAAAAACACCTGGATAACAGACAAAAATGGGGAAGGATAGACAGATAAATATGGAAAACTAATATGTCATCATCTTACCTGAGACAACAAGCAGACAGGCTTATGAAACAAAGGAGAGTGACAGGGAGAGGGATACAAAGGAACACATATTCGGAGACTTGGAGTATGTCCTGAGACAGAAGCATGCAACCATACGCACACACACTGCAGAAAGTAATAAGTGTTGGGACACAGACACTGAAACACTGAGACAAGGAGAGAGAGATGATTGTCAGTCACACACACACACACACACACACACACACACACACACACACACACACACACACACACACACACACACACACACACACACACACACACACACACACACACACACACACACACACACACACACCCACCCCCTCTGGTGTTAGCTTGACTTATGAAATCCTAACTGCGGCTCAACACCGCAATATTGTCTGAAAATGTCAAGGCTTCGATGGAAGCCCCACTGGGACAAAATGTACTGTCAACACACACAGGGCTCAATCTGTTCTTGCAGAGACATATGGCTCTCATTTATCACATTCTATGCTGAGACAAATTGTTTTCCCAAAACCTCGATGCGACACAACAAGAATGGTAAAGATGAGCTAAAGAAGAAATGTCACAACAAGGGAAAGGAGACTCTACAGAACCAATATATCAAGCTGTGTGCTTAGGCTGTGCTGCACCTTTTATACATAACCTTACTTAAAAAGTGTAATAGACTCGCTCTAAAAAAAATTGTATGAGTATATTACAGTTTTTTTTTCTTTTTTTTCTTTGGACCATTGTCCACGGTGTCAACATTTTTATGTGCTTAATTATGAAACAAGGTTCAAAATTCTGTTTATTAAACTCTTGGTAACTTCTCATTAAGTTGTGTATTCGGCCCTAAGGGGACATAATACATATCTCATTCTAGTCATTTGAACTCCATGTTAGTATAATGGGGTTGTGCTTTTATAACCAACATTCTCTGCTGTACAAACCAGTTAAAAGTACACACAAAAATAGAATCTGAGCATCAGCCCAGACTGCAATCTGCCCTTGGTTATTTTTTTTTCTGTTATGCTTTCCAGTCATCAGTGACTTGCTTTAAGACGTTATAATCTGCCTCCATATACCCATAAACCCCTGCGTTCCGGAGCAATTTCCTGTTCAGATTAGGTTCTCACTCCTACCACAACATGCTGCAGTTGTCTGGGAGGACAGAGACAGCAGCATTTTAAGGTATCTCTGGAAAGTCCAATGCTTTGTTCCCACCCGGACAGACGAATCAAACACTACAGTCCAAATAGGCTCCTACAAACATCTTCACTCCTCTGTGACAGTAAACTGAATAACTCTGAGTTGTGGACAAATCAAGACATTTAAAGATGCCATCTGGGGCTTTGGGAAACCCAGATCGACATTTTTCAAAAAGAATAGACATTTTATAGACCAAACAACTAACCAATTAATCAAGAAAATAATCAACATGTTAATCGACAATGTAGGGCTGCACAATATGGCCTAAACTCTAAAGCACAATTAATAGCACATTTTACAATAAATTAACAATAATTTTTTTTGGGGGGGATTTGACGACTGACATTGCATTTTTTAATTTGTGTGTTTGTGTAAGGTTTTAAAAAACGTCTTTTGCATGATAAAAATGTAAATAGGCTTTACAATCTATTTCTCAACTGGTAATTAGCTTGTTAGTCCTAACTTTAGGGATTCAGATACGTGGTAAGCAAAACACGCTCACATGCACATGCAACACACACATCTTCCTTACTTTAATTACAGTTGCCTATATTTCTCTACTACGTTTCACACTAATTAGACAGAAGTGGTCTGTCGCGAGATAAATGATCCCATGTGGCATCCTTTTTTTGACTTTTATCACAGCATCACACCCACAAATGCACACATGCACAATCAAAATACAGCGGTGTGTATTTACGCAGGCGTGAACACGTGCACGCTGGACAGACAGACAGATGTACATGAGCACGTATGTAGACATGCATACACGCTCAAATATGCATACGCACACTGGATGCTAATGAGGAGGTGCTGGTTTTGATGTTTATAAAAAGAAGGGAAAAAAAATTCCATCAGCAAACCTCAGTTTCCTGTTGAGAAGGGCTGTTGGATTTTAAAACGTCTTTACAGGCTCTCATGGCAGGGAGGTGCAACACGCTGGGTGCATGACGCCAGGCTCGTAAGACTCACCGCGGCGCTGACACTGTTGCCACCAGCCTCTAACCTGTACCTTCTAGCCCTCCACACAGCATCCCAATGCTGGCCACAGGACCGCACCCAGGGCATCTGTTTATAGATGGGAGGTGAGCTGTGTGTGAGAGAGAGTGTGTGTGTGTGTGTGTGTGTGTGTGTGTGTGTGTGTGTGTGTGTGTGTGTGTGTGTGTGTGTGTGTGTGTGTGTGTGTGTGTGTGTGTGTGGAAAAGCTTTCACTTTCCTTCCCCTGGGTCCCAGTCTTACATTGTGACTCCCACCTTGTGAAAGCCTGCGGTGTGGCAAGCAAGACACTAGAGACCCAGAAATGGCCCTGGCACTCAGATTTTATTTGCCCTCAAATTGGTCCAAGATGGCAGCACAGATTCCTGACTAACGATGCAGATGTGGGCCACTGTAGGTCATTAGGAGAGGCCAAATTAGTTTAGCCTCAGGTTAAGGCCCAGGGGACGGCAAGGGATATTAACTTTGGGCTTTTTTTCAGTGGGGTCTTAACCTCCAACTCCCTTTGCTGTGTTCTATGTATTTGATTCTTTTCCTCCTCCAGACCTCTCCCTTTGCCACTTTTACTTTACTTGACCCCTGCCACCAAGCCAACGGTGGGGTCCTCTGTGTCAAACACCGTCTGTGAAAACACTGTTCAGATAAGCTGAGGGAGAGAGCGGGGCCAAACAAGAGACAGCATTCAGATGTAGCAAACTACAGCCGGGCTCTTCTAATGTGGACAACACAATGAGATAAGCCATAGTGAAGTATCAACACTGTGGCAATACTGATTCAATGTTGAGAAAACATTACACTGAGGGAGGGGGAACAAAGTAACACACATTATGATTGTGTTTATTTCCAAGTCACAGATAACAAGATGCTGCTGGCTGGAAGATAAGCTGGTGCAAGTAGTTGGGCAAACATATAGCTCCGAGCCTGTATGCATAAACACAGAGTACAGTAGGCTGCTGCAGGAGCAGCTCTGAGCCACTCGCATGACATTAGAGAAATGTATCAACATTTTCTATTTCAGTTTACTTAAACTGAATTTTGCCAAACTGGGATGTGGAAATGTTATTAGGCTATTAGGCTTTAATTTCTCACTAATGTCGCAAAGTACAACCATGAAAGTACACTGTGTAGTGGTGACAAATCAATCACACCACAAGGTCCCAGAGTAGCTGACCATCCCCAAGAGATGGAGTTGGCCCAATTGTGATGGTGCAAATTACAGTAGATGTTCAAATGTCCATTCCTTCGAGCACTTCCCGTCCTCATCTCAAAGATTAACTTGGAAATGTAATAATTAAGTAAATAAAACATGTCAAAATATTGTAAAAAAGGCCTATCACAAATTTCAAGAGCCCGAGGTAATGTGTTTAAACTGTTCCCGATACATTTTCTGTCAATCGACTAATTATATCTATTGTTTCAGCACTAGTAATGTGTTGCACAGTGTTCATTTGCAAATGTAGTTTGTATAGCAGTATATTACTACAGTATTGCAATAGTTTCCTATTACAGATATCAGATTATCTTTCCCTTCACTTTATTCTGAATTAATTCAATACAATTTTATTTGAACAAGGGAAAACCTCCGTAAAACAGGCAGAAACCTCAAACAGAACCTGGCTCTAGGTGGGCGGCCATCTGTCTCGACCGGTTGGTGAGTGAGATAGAGAGAGAGAGAGAGAGAGAGAGAGAGAGAGAGAGA
>NC_045751.1:5140246-5142746 GCF_008692095.1 Etheostoma spectabile
AGAGAGAGAGAGAGAGAGAGAGAGAGAGAGAAAACTAATAATTATATTATAATTATAGAAATATGACTCATAATAATTATAGTAGTGGGTAATTACCAGTTGAACTCCTCTGCTGGGTTCTCTTGAACTTGACATAAAAACATTCCTCCAACATTGTATTATGAAATAAAATATCATCACTTTTGAAATGAGTAAACAGAATAACTCATGTGTCACTTTTTCAGATTTACAAGCTCAACGCCGCTCTCTGCTATCCCCCTTTAAAAAAAATGTCTAACTCTTTCATTCTGAATAAGGGGACTCCAACAGGTTTCTGTCACTGCGATGAAAACCAAAGCCCAGACACTCACTGCTCTCAAATAGAGAGCCTTTTAAATCCTCTGACAATGAGCGAGACAGATAAGGAGAGAGGAGAGCCAGAGAAAGGAAGAGACACACAAACAGAGGGAGTGAGAGATAGAAAGGTGTAAAATGGAGAGGATAACGAATGAGTGCGCCGCTGAGAGGGAGCCTTAATGATGTCAATGTGATAAGTCTAAAACGAGGTGAAAATTGAAATGAGTGCTGCCACGGCGGTGGTCGGCGGGGAGAGTGAATAGCGCTGCCGCCGCTGCATTCATCCACTTAGATTAGCTGGGGGAGAAAATAGAGAAGAGGTGAGAAAGAAGTGAGAAGGAGGAATGAGGATGAGCGATCGGTAAACCTTTAAAAGGAAAAAGCTAAATGAAGAAGCAGGTGATGAGGAGGGGACAAAGGGAGAACTAGCGAGAGGGGGACATGGGTAAAACTATAGAAAACCAACACAAGAAAAAAAGAAAAGAGAGAGAGAGAGAGAGAGAGAGAGAGAGAGAGAGAGAGAGAGAACATGGGCGAGACAAAGGGAGACTGGGAGTTAAGTTCAAGCCAAAGTCAATTGAACAACTAATGTGAATCGATTTGTTGCCTCTGCTTTTGCTCTTTGGGGAGAGAGTGACATTTTAAAGGCATATTTTATTATTGGGAGGAGGCGGGGCTGCCTGGCAACCCAACACACTGACAGCCTGCTGACAGCTGGACAGAATACACTGAATAGAAGAAATACTGCAAATGGCCTGTGTGTTCTCAGGGATCCATTGTGTGTCTGCTGAGTGTGTGTGTGTGTAATGTGTCAGCTATCATACAGAGGGAACATGGAAGTGTGTGAGAAGAGTGCACACTTGTTCTGTGTGTATAGGCTTCTATACATTTTACATACTGTATCTCCTTGTACATAAATACTTCAAATGGCTTGCGTATTACTGGATGCATTGCGTCACTAGTGGCATGTTGTGTGTGCGGTCATATTTTATTGGGTAGGTGAGAACACTTGCCTCCATGTGTCCACCGTGGGCTTCATGCTTCCTCCATGTGTGTCTGTGTACAGACATGCACTTGTGTGTACGCAAGTGTGAACTTGTTCTGTAAGAATAATTCATTCAGTGTGTGCATGAAATGATGTGGCCAGCTACGGGCAGCCTGAAGTTCTGCCAGTATGGAGGGCCAGCATTAATAATTAAAAACCCTTTTACAGGAAGGATCTCTGCAGCGTCTGTTGTCGGTTGCTCTCTTAAAAAGGCACATTCAGGACAATCACTATGAGGGAAAGTTTGGAAACATTGCACAGAAAGAAATATAGCAAGGTCTGTGTTATTTAGAGGAAGGCTAGGCATGGCTGCAAAACATCCATTAAAAACAATTGCTATCTGGCTAACTAGATAATTTCTACCAAGCATACGATCATTTTTGGTTCAGGACAATGAAAAGTCAGAGGCGTCTCAGGAATTCACTCAGCAGCAAGGACCTAAATCCAAAAGCAGCGTGCCAAGATAAATAATTGAATCACAGTAGTCTTAGCAGACCTCAGCAGGCCTCATCTCTCAGCAGTCTTTGGTCAGAATCCAGTGAGTGTAGTAAACTACTTTTCATAGTGTATGTAATCCTGGGAAAAGTCTTCCAAAACAGCATGCTGTGCTAAGGAGTGGATCAAAACAAACAAACCAACATAGCTGTTCACCAGCGTGGCCATGTTCCAACCCAAAGGAGTCATCCTTAAGCCCAAATGGCTGGCCAAGTATCTGCACTGGGCCAATCCACGCTTTATTGGAAACACTAATGAGTAGCCAGGGAAATCAGCTTGAGCACATTACAAATTCTTAACCATAAACATTATCGTACATTGCGGACACTTGCACATTATTTTGAGATGTGCAGCCAATCAAATGTCTTGGTTCTGTAATTCAACATATTAAATAATATATTAAAAGCAACTCAGAGCTTTGCACACAATATATCCTAACCCTATGTAAGATGATTTCATCAACAAGGTCAATGTTAAACACCTTTGTTTTTATCCTAGAGAGCCCACCAAGCTTCATGAACCTTACAACCACTCTCAGGCTACCCGAGGCCTGTGAGTGAGTAAAATGGATACAAACTTGGGATATAATGTCTTGTTTACCATCTATTCACTACAGTTGAAGTT
>NC_045751.1:5147746-5149664 GCF_008692095.1 Etheostoma spectabile
GTGAACAGAAGACTACAGCACATTCTAAATACAAATGCGTCACAGGATCAAATTTAGTTCATGACTCAGTTCTGTGTCATTTAAATTCTCCAACCTCTCGGATGCAGAATAAAGAAGAAAAGATTTACAATAGTGTTCAGAGAGAATAGTAAATTGCAGCCATTTATTAACGACTACCCAATGTGTTGCAATATGCTGGGGTGCAGACCAACAATACAGCACAATCACTGTTCCCACATCTGTTGCCGGGGTTAATCAATGACTATACAGTAACAGCGAATAGACTGCTGATTCCATATGCCCAGCGAAGAATAGACAATCATCGACTAATCAGAGCTTGATACAGGCCACATAGGGTGGAGAACAGCTGCTATGCCCAGTGAGCCCAACTGTAATCACATTATATCATTGATCAACTAAACTGAGGATTATGGTTTCTGATATTACCACTGGGAACGAGAACAGTCCCATTCGAGGTCACAGTTGCAGTGCTGGGACTCAACCAGCAACCGTTGGGATTATCATCAATCCGTTGATAATAAAAAACTATTTAAAAAGAACAGCTTCTGTCTGGCATCATGAAGGAGGCCACTTCTAATAACTTCAGAACTTTCCTCTCATATGCATAATCAAGCAGCACCCTTTGCGACAAACACACACAAACACAGATAGACACTCTGCCTGTCAGATATTAGAGGTGGTGCTTCAGGCATTACAAGGGTAGCTGCAAACTGTCCAGACTGCACTGCAGAGATATTGATGTCTTAATACAATAAAAAGCAAAATAAACATTATTATCCTGATCGTTATAATTATCTTCAGCCCAGAGGCTGAAACTGAATTATTCATAGAGTGCTTAATTAAATGGGTAGACTAGGCTGTGAGTGCGAATGTGTGGATTTGTGTATATGTGGGTCTCTGTTGCCCAATGTCTTTTGGACAGTAACATTAAATGAGAGTAAATATTCAATCATTCTGAAGGGAAGATTATGCTGTGACAAAGAGGGGGGGGGGGATGGATTACACACACATCCTCGTTTGCCCTTCACTGTGGTCCCTGTCGAAGAATAGGAAAACAAACAGCCCTTTAACGTTTCAGAGCAACAGGGCTTTTTTATATTTAACTGCTGGCACAATAGGCAAACAGTCACTGCACTCCACAGCACCACTCATAAGGCAATAACACACACACACACACACACACACACACACACACACACACAAACACAAACATATAGACACACACGTGTGTAACAAAGCTGAATGTGATGCGCCTCTAATGCAGTCAATAGTGAAGTCAAGGCCACAGTAGTTAAATAGCAGCATAGTAGACAGTTATTACTTCTCCCTTACTGTGATTACTGTATCAACCCCTGAATGAAAGCACTTCCTTTGGCCCTGCCACTGATATTACTCTTGAAAAATGTAGATGGAGTCACTGGGCCAATATGCGCACACACACACACATGCAGTATGCACAAACACACACACTCAAGGACGTGTGCGCACAAACACACACACACACACACACATATACACGTAAGTCAAACCAAGGCAAGCAACCTTGATTTTACAAGAACTTTTATAGATGCATATATGCATAAACTTACACACATCTACTGTATATTTGTGCATTAATTCAGTGACAGATCACTAACATATACAGTACATAACATAAACACACACACACACACACACACAAAATTGCACACGAGATCTCTCGCATGAGATCTCAAACACAATCGATAGGCTCTACTTACGCTTTCCTCTCTTTCTCTCAGACACACACATATTTTGGTGTTCTTTCAGCGCTCTTTTCCCGTCATCTTTTCCTCAGATATTTGATATAAGGCTGCGCACACGCAAACACAAACACACACACACACACACACACACACACACACACACACACACACAC
>NC_045751.1:5149687-5156508 GCF_008692095.1 Etheostoma spectabile
CAGCAGTAATGTAAAAGCCTATTCATTTTATTATACATTAGTAGCAGGGCTGCTTTTTCATTACACCCTAATGACATTTGGTAGGGTCCACTAATCAGTCTCACGGGACCCCTGATGACTCCCCAAACCTGCTACACGTACGTACATACATACATACATACATACATACATACATACACACACAAACAAATGGTTAAAGCTTACATACATATTTCTGCACAGACAAATAAAGATGCTCTGCCTACAAGTGTCCTAAAACTGCAAGTGTGTCCTTTTAAGCATCCAAGGTGCACACACAAAGGCAGACAGTAACTGCAATGACAAAAAGCTCTTTTGAACTGTCCTCCCAATGCTTAAGTGTACATACTGTATACAATGAAGAAACCCACACAGGATAGTGGGAGGTGGGGACTTGGGATGGCTAGGGCCCCCAGGGCTTGAGTCATCATCCAGGCACTACCAACACTATGCAATGATGCATTATAACTGCTCCATAGGAGAAACGCCAGCAACAGGATCCCAGAAAGGTGGTTACTGTATTTTAAAGATTCTGAGTAGGCTATACTTGAATAGTTATACTGCCGTACAGCGAGTAGACACTGAGCAGAGGTCTACAAAGAAAGAAAGAGAGAGAGCAATGCCAGACACTATGGACAGACACACGGACCTTAAATGATCTGAGGTGGACAAAATCCAGTAGGCAGTTGGATGCTCCATCCAGTCTGAGAGAGGGTGAAAGACGGAGAGCGTGTTCATTGAGTAGAGAATGCGTGCGGGCCCACGCGCACAGAGGGACAGTTAGAACAATTGACTCAACTGCGACACAGGTTCAAAACCCTTCTTAAAACACCAAAGACACACTCAACGCATTCTGCGTACAGTAAGACACAGCATCATTGCACAAGTCGGTAATATAGCCTATAAACACAGCACTAGTGCAAATAATGTCAGTAAAATAATTCACTTAGCCTACCTTTTAGACGTGTTGTGCTGTATTCTAGATAGCATTGGCAGCCAAGCTAGCTTCATGCCCACGCGACATCATCGGTCAGCTGCCTCTTCTTCTAATGACAGACGCAAGCAATTCATGACGACATGAAACATTCACGACGACAAAAGCTTGGTTTCAGTCAGTTTGGGTATTTTTCGCGCGTCACTTTAAATAATAAATATATTTTTTGTTGTTATTTTATTTCCCTATTATGCGCCATGACGACAGGGGGCAGGCTTCCTCAAACGATGGCCCACCTGCATGACCTTTACCCTATGATTGGCAAACCAGCCAATCAACAGACAGTGCTGAAAAATACCTTTTACCGTCTGTGAAAAATACACAAAGACACCAGTTTTAATGGACCATATCAATGGACCACACCGAACCAATGTTAACCCTTGTGTTGTCCTCCGACTAAAGAAATGTTAGCACATTTTTTCCACATAAAATATGCTTTTTTCAAGCTTTGGGCACTTTTTGTCGAATTTATTTTCAGCGTTTCTGATGCTTTTTTAAAATAATCATTGCTGTTTTTTTGTGGTTTTGTTCGACTGATTATCACTTGTAATTTTTTCGTCAATTTTTAAACCTAATTTCGGAGTTTAAGAAGCAGAAATATGCTATAAAATTGAATAAAACACCCAAAATTCAATGAATGTAGTGAACTGATCCTTCATTTTACTTGAGAAGAGTGTTATTTAGAACCATCCATGTTCATTTTAGAAAATTTGGTTGAAAGAAAGACAAATTTCTGATTTAGACACTTTTTGAAAATGGGTCAAATTTGACCCAAAGACAACAGGAGGGTTAATATGGCACCACAATTAGATATGTTAAAAAAAAGGCAATGCAAACTTATATTATTTTTGTTAATTATGCTAAATGCACATATATTTTAATTAATTTCTTGTTTTATTAATTATATTCTTATCTATATAAATATCCTTGGCATAATATAACATATAAAATAATACATGTGCTTTGTTAGGTAGGTTATAGACGTTGAAAAAAAAAACTTCTAACAGAAAGTTCATCATTTTTTTATTTTTTTATTTGTGTTTTTTTTTTAATGATGAGTATTATATGATTCCTGATTTTCATGATTTCTATGTTGTCATTTCTGGGATCTTCTATCTACACTATAATACGTAAACACATACACTGTAGTTTGTACAGTACACCCATAAGAAACCACATGCAGTATTTCAGCACACACTCCAGCAGTTTACTTTGCTTCACTACACCACAGCTCCCATATCTTCACGCAAGAGTGTGAGATAAATACGAAATTACCCAAGCACACAGACATGCTTCTCTATTGTATATGCAAATGTACAGGACATCTTCTTATATGCCAACATGCACACACACAACAAAGAAATGTGTTGAGGGATTAGGTTGGTAGAGTGTCCACTGAGTACTAAATGATTAGGTTTAGAGTTCCAACCTTGGGGCAATAGTGGGCAGGGAACATTGGGGTGTGTGTGTGTTTCCCTAGGCCAGAAGTGTCTGGGACTGGGTTTATGGTTTCAACCCTGAACACAACAATATTTTGACCCCTACCTGAATGCTTTTAAAATTGTTTTCACCGCCAAAGCTTTGGGACACTTTCCAATAATCATCTAGAGAGAATGCATCATTTTGAGGGCAATTTCACCAAAATAGAGGAGCAAGGACATTCTTTTATTACATTATTTATCTTCTGCCTTCTTTGTTATTGTTGTTGTTGTCATTAATTTTGTCTGTTGCTAATGCATATCCCCCCTAACACCAATATTAGCACACTGTATTGTATTGGCTCTAATTGTCTTTTAACTTTGTCACGTCATCAGCTATTTTAAACATTTTATTAACAATGACCTCTTTCAGCTATTAACTGTATTACCCATTAATGTGTAGTGGTTCATAAAAATGTAGATAACAAACAACATCTAGTTGGTCATAATGAGGCAAAAAACACACAGTTTTAACTAATGACTGCTTTTTTTACATCACCATGCAGCATTTTACTATTTATGTGTAGCATAAATTACAGAAAGGTCAAAACATAGTCTGTGTATCAGCCACCCAATATGCGATTCCTTGTTTGCCCTGCAGAATATAATGTCATTTGAACTAAGTTTAGCTGGGTTTACCTTTCCTTACAGTCTTCATTGTTACATCTTTTTTACCAAAATGTTCCCTTAAAAACAAAAATCATAGCTGTAAATTCAGTTGTGTTTCAATAGAGCAGAAACAATGGCTGCCCCAGAGTCAATATAATCTCTTACATTCCAATCTGCCCAGAATGCTCTCTCTTTTTTTTTTACTCACATACTGCTATGGAGCTAATCTAATATTAGCTCTGCTCAATGAAGGTAGATGACATTTGAGTCAGGGTACTTTTAAGTCAGCCATGGCCTGAACAACTAATGGTGTATGTATAGTCTAAGCAAGCAGGCACAAAGAGCTTCATTGGCTACTTAATGGTGGCTGTTTAATCGAATTCCCTTTCTTCGCTCTTAATTCCTTATGTCCTTTTTATTTCCCTTTGTTTTTGAAAGGGAAGAATTCACCCAGTGTGTGGAGAAGAAGGCGGAGGTGGGAACCAGATGTACACTCTGAGTGTGTGTGTGGTGGGAGGGGGTAGGGGGGGACCCATGGCTCAAAGAACAAGACATGGATAAGACAATGGTGTTTGCTGCTGGCACTAAAGGCTCATCATGGGCGGCCCCTCCTCAGCTGACACACACAAACAAACACAGGTACACACACACACACACACACACACACAACACACACACCACACCAACACACACACACACACACACACACACACACATACACGCACACCACTCCAGCTGGGACTGTACCCAATGACAGGCTCTAGGACTCACAGATGCCCAGGTGGCGCAGGAAACCCTGGAGCTATGCCCAGACTGGCATCGGAGACACAGCCTACACGCTTAAAAGAAATGAGCACACACTCACACATATAGAAATGGCTTCCACACACCTATAAAGCTCATGTGCCTGTGTACTCACTCCCATTCACACACACACACACACACACACACACCACACACACACACACACACACACACACACACACACACACACACACATACACACAAGCACACCCTTGCTCACTCCCCACCTTCTCGCAATTAACACTGCTCCTATAGCTTGAGGCACAGAGGAAATGAGGTTTTGGTTTTGTAACTGTGTGCGTGTGTGTGTGTGTGTGTGTGTGTGTGTGTGTGTTAGAGAGAGAGACAGTTGTAAGAGGTAGAAGGATTAAGGAGGAGGTGGGTGGAGGGTTATGGTTGGTGAAGGAAATATAATGTGTGGCATGGAACTATGTACTCAGGGTACGGTAATGACTGTGCACGAGAGGTTGTGTGTTAGTGCATACGTGCACCCGGATGTGTGCATATACCTGTGTGTGTGCATATGTGCGCCCACATTAAGTCGTTCCCACCCATTCCCTCTCTAAGTATCATGTTCAGAGGCTGCAGTTCATTCCTGTCTGTTTGATTGTGTTGTTGTGCAGTCATGGCTAATTACCTTGATAGTCTGTTGACAGCGCTGAGACAATTAAACAGCCAAATGGAAAACAGGAGGGGGAACTTGTCTGAAATGTCCTCTCTGAGAGTTGAACTAAAGAGTGATTCATCTCCAACATGTGTTTATAATAGGAAATTGTTTGCAGGCAAAAGGGTTGGAGTTTTTTTAGCAAATTGTAGGATGTCCGCTCCGATGTTAGCTTCAGAGTCAAAGCGTTTTGTTTGACTTGCTGTTAAGATGGCTCAATGTATACATCTCAAGCTTGTAGGGGAACAATTCAACACTATTCAAAATTATCATGTACTCCTGTACAATCTAGTGTTACTCAATAGATTTTATCTTGTAGCTGACCAACAGATGAGTAGATATAGTCTGGCATAGACAGGCCACATCTTGTTTACGTAAAGGCTCACAGTAACTCACTTTAGCATACCAAGTATGTATTTTAGGATATATTGATTTCAAGGCTTACATTTCAGTATAAAATTGTACGTCATTGAACATCTGTTCCTGATCATATGGCATTGCTTTATGGTATTGTTGGCCTGCCAGTCAGTACACCAATTTGGTCTAGAATGAAATATCAGCTACTGGATAGATTGCCATGAAATTGGTTAAAGTCATTCATGGTCACAGCAAGATGAATCCTATTTACTTTGGTGATGCCCTGAATTTTCATCTAGCCCAACCATCAAGTCAAAATGTTAATTGAGCCCAATACTTTACATGACCAAATGAATGCAAAAACTACAAAAAGTACTTTGTGTTTGCTGCTAATTAGAAAATGTTAGAATGCTAACATGCTAAACTAAATGTTAGCACACCCAGTAACATCTGGTTCACAATCCGCAAACATTTCTGGGACGAATGACTCTGCAGTAGTCCCGGACATTTATTGGCTCCAACTCCAATTGGCATTAATGGGAACATGACACCCAGGTGGACACGCTAATTTTGCTAATGGCAGACACAAATTCTGTCCATTTCCATGCAAGCAGCACTTCATTCCAAATTAGTCATCACCAATTTTAAAAGAGGGACTGAATAAGTGACAGATCCGTAACCACCGTAACATTTCCACTGGCCTCCATGCTGCTTTTTAATGATTACTAACCCAGTTTTTCAGCAGGTTCGTGATGTTGAACACGACACACCAGAAAAAAACAAGAAAGGCATACTCGTCTACTGGCAAGGAAAAAGGAGTCTATTGTCTATTTTATCGCATTCAAAAAAAACTGCATATACATGCTAATGGGTGGAAAAAGGGTATTAGTCTTGATAATTGGTGCCTGGTCTTTATTTATGCAAAGACTCAACACAACTCAGATCTTTTTCAGACAACCATCAGAGAACTTTGTGCAAAAAGCTAGTCACTTTGGAGGGATCACGGTGGCAATACTTTAACTGAATCTTTTGGTGCATGATTATTTTGCTAAACTATCTTTAAATATGAATCTACACAACACCCCAGGTTACAGTACCGTCTTTACATAATCAGATTTAGAAGCCTGTCTGAAATGTCAAAAAACCCATTTCTCCAATCCGCAGACTCCACATATAATCTTTATCAGCCTCTCTGTAATAGAGAAACCTGCATTTATATATGAAGCAGGTCTGTCCCATAGGTGATAGCAGCATCCATTATGTACACACATTACATAGAAATGGAATTTGCATAAACATGATTAGGGAATTAAGAGGGTTAGGGGTTAGTGTCGCTTGAAGGTTGGGGGGTGGGCTGAAAATAGGTTTAAAGATGCATTATGGGATTTCTAACAATGATTTTTGAGGCATTTCTCCAAAGATAGTATGCATTTGATGATGATGGGGAAAACTAAGAGGGGGGACGTCATGCAACAAAGGTTCTTAGCAGAATTCAAATCCACAACAAAAGCCGTAAATGTTACTACACATGAACCACCACTTCGCCCTTGGGAGTGAGTAAATGAATTGCGGGTATGTACACAAAGGTTCTCCAAGGCTAATGGTTGTCTATGGAAAACAATTTCTTCACAACTTACTGCTCCCAGCATTATACGACATCCAGGTGTATTTTGCTCCAGCGTTTCAGAAAAATACAAATATTCTCAAACAAAATGCACTTTAACCTCAGAGCGCTGTAGTGTATAATCAGTCTTTGTGTCGAGATCTCAGTTAAACTGCGTCTCCATCGCGATGAAATATACACGAGCAGGGCCGGCAGCAGGGCAAGTTTGGCACCAGAGTTGTCACTATAGACCGATTCCAGATTGGGTCTCCAGGGGTTGTTGGGGGTGGGGGT
>NC_045751.1:5156518-5179393 GCF_008692095.1 Etheostoma spectabile
GGGGGGGGGGGGGGGGGGTACAGTTGGCAGAGTTGTTCAAACACTTAGGGCCAGGCCTGAGGGGGTGTGTGCACGTGTGTGCGTGTGTGTGTGTCTGGCTCCTGGTGTGTGTTGGCAGGATGTGTGCTGGCAGCAGCCCCGTCTGACACTACTACAGTTGGTCCCCTCTGGATATCCTTTGCACCCCCTGCTCTCCTGCTGCACAACCTGCCCTCCCACCTCCTCATCTCTTCCGGAAAGGAGGCTTGGGTGCTTCTTCCCCTTTTTTCCTCCCTTTCTTTCTCCTCCTCCATCTCTTCATTTGAAGGCCAGTACTGACATTTCGAAACTAAAGATCTCAAAGTCCAATATGTTGTGTGACTATAGCTGGCATTTAAAAGGAATATTAATTCGTAAAAAAAACATAACTGAACAATAAGACAATGAAACATAGTCTTCACAGCAAATAAAACTTTATTGCAGATTTTACAGGCTGTTTTCAGGCAGCTTTGGTCAGAGAGGAACTACCATCATATTGCTAGTGGATGCCAAAATATGATATAATAAAAAAAGCAATAACTGCTCGATTTAAATGCAGATCATATATCATCATATAACCAGATTTCCTCAACAGACCCATCCTCCCTATCTTTTTTTCTGTATGGGAGCCATGCCTGTGCACCGAAAGGTTTCAATGAAACATTCAAGTCAAATTTCCTTTCGACTGCAACAGATTTCCTATCAATAGTACAAGTTTCCACACCAAGGACAAGCTCATATCTCCAAAACTAAGAAAGCACATACCGCTCTCAGATTAAAACCTCCTTACCCCATCAGCTCTCCCTGGCCTCTGACGTCTTTGTTCCCTCTCTGTTCCTCATCTGTTCTACATTCAGGACAGTAGTCAGCCTGCTTCTTGGGGTATTTTCATTATTTACCATAGGAAGCATGAGACGGCTCTAGTTTTACAGAGACAGCGGACAGGAGGTTGTGGATAGATCAGCCCCAGGCTAACAGGAATACATTTTGTAACTTAGATGTGCCTGTGTTTGTTTTTGTGAGCGTGTGTGTGTGTGTGTGTGTTGGTAAGGAGGTGCAGGGCATGAAGTAAGAATAGAGGGGGGTTTAAAACCACTAAAACTTCTCAAAGCACCAAAAAGCACATCTGTGGAAAAAGTGAACTCAAAATCTACCGTGAAGACACATTCTTTCTTTGCTCTGTTCCTTCCCAAGTTGCTCCGGTGCCCCACCCTCCCCCGGAGCACTTACTCCCCCCCCCAATCTCCCCCTCTCAAGATGCCCCCACCCCTGTCCCCTCCCTCTGTGCTTCTTTGTGGCAGATGGGCACTGTGTGTGACAGCAGGGTCATTGGGTCACATCCACATGGGGTAGGGCTCTCCTTTTGTGTGTATGTGTGTAATTTGACCTTTTGCCTGCACACATGTATTTGTCTTATTTTTCACAAGTGTGTGTCTGCAAAGGTACATGTTTGTGTGTAGATTTATTTTTTAAAGTGTGTTTGTCTTCGTTTTTATGGATGTGTTGTTTCTTATATTTGTGTGTGTATGTGTGTGTGTGTGTGTGTGTGTGTGTGTGTGTGTGTGTGCATGTCATGGTGTGTGTGTGTAAGGGGTATCTAGTGCAGCCATGTAAAAGAGATTTGGGCAAAATGGTTTGTAACCTAACAGCACCCTCTTGGTTCACCACACATCATAGCAGACGAACACACACTCCCCCCACTGTGCTTTCAGTTTCCAGACATGATATGCATGACTGTGTCTGTGTGGCACAGTCACGCATGTTTCATGAGTGTCTGAGCATGTGTGTATTGAGAGTGTGTGTTTGGTGTGTGTGTGTGGTGGGGTGTGTGGTGTGTGTGTGGTAGGTGAAAGAGACACAGCTGCATGGATGAGAATATTTTTTTTAGCGTGAGTGTGTGTGACTGTGAGTGAATGTGTGTTTATATATGTGTGTGTGTGTGTGTGTGCACCATTGAGACAGAAGCCTGAGGGCATGCTCATCAACACAGAGACACATATTTGCATAATGAAATTCCCTCTATCGCACCGCCGCAGAGGACAATATATACAACACCCTTAACAAACCCTTTAAACACCTAGGTGAATACAACAAAAGTACAACAACACACACACACACACACACACACACACATACACACACACACACACGTTAGACCTTTGATTGTACCATATTATTCTTTGAAACTTTGTTTACTGTCGGTACCATTGCTCTTGTTGTGTGTTGTGTTCTCTTCTGCAACAACAACAACAGTGCAATTCTGCTTTGCACAACAGCCATTGTGATGTGTGGGTGTGTTGGCTTCTTTCATAAAAGCACACAGAAAAAAATCAGGAGCACATCCAACCTTTTGTGGCTAGAAAAAAAAAAGAAATCTTTGCCCAGGTCACTCTCACCGGGTCAAACAGTTGTAGAACTTGCTCTCGAATGAGCATCATGTGAACGCCGCAGTCATGTCTGTGCGTGTGTGTGTTTGAGTGAGAAAATGAAAGGCTGTGCTTTGGTGCACCATGGTACTATCAGTGTATCTGTCAGGCGAGATGATAAAGGCAACCGGGGACCTTCACCTGTGCACGCCTGGTAGACAGGAAATCTCCCATCACCACTGTTCTTCGCCTGCCTGCCTGCATGTAATGTGGTACACGCCTCAACTGCAGAGTGAGGAGGAGAGAGCAAGGGGGAAGGGGCGGTTGAGGTGCTGGTGGTGGTGGGCAGTAACTGGTCGAAAGGGGAGGGGAGGTGAAGGCACAGAAGGAGGCTGAGTGAAGAAGGAAAAAGGAGAAGGACGGAGAGAAATCAGTGGTTTTGGCCACAAATAATTTTTTCTTCAAAAGAACACTGGCAGCTGTTGCGTGTAATGGTGAGGGGTGAGGAGGGAGGAAGGGAGGAAAAGAGAGAATGGGGTAGACGGGGATGCCGTGAAAGCACTGGGGAGGAAAGCATCCTTTAGCTATTATGGAGTGAACCTAAAGGGAGTAGGATTGTGTGTGTGTGTGTGTGTGTGTGTGTGTGTGTGTGTGTGTGTGTGTGTGTGTGTGTGTGTGTGTGTGTGTGTGTGTGTCTGTAGAGGAGGGGGTGTGGGCTGTTGGATCTATACAGAGACCACCTGTTTCATTAGAGGAAAAAACAAAAACATAGATCGATCATGTCGGCAAACAAGGACAGAGGCAGCAGAGGATTTCACAGGTCTTAAGGTTGTTATTCCTCTCTGTGCTTATAGACAGCATTTAACTACTGCTGGCAGCAGCGCTGCTGATTGAGGCCTTCCATGCACAGTCACCTGGCATTTTCCAACCCCATAAAAAAAAAAAAAAGCGCTCTCCTCTTGCGTAGACACTTCAAGCCAGGTTTCTGTCACCTCCAACTGTCTCCACAATCGCTCATTTTGTACGGCAATAACAAGGTCTCAGTGCATCAACACAGGAACCATTATTAGGCTGCGTTCAAGCATGAGCCCTGCGCGGTAAAATCCAACCCCCTTATTTATTTAAACAAGGCCACTGGGTTCACACAGCAGGGGGGCTAACGTCAATGTACACGATGGTAGCACACATTCCTGGTAGATGACAATGTAATGTGAACACGGTATTGCTACTTTTTAAATGGTTGTCATCATAATGACAGATAAAATGATTGTCTATGTGGCAACTTTCCTGAGTTGTAAAACCCTTTCTCAAAAACAATACAAACTGCCGAGCAATGTTGGCAGGTGATAAGCCTTCAAACTCCTGAATCTCTTACCCGAACTGGCCTTCCTGAACCAGATTTCATCGTCTTGCTGGTAACCGAAACAACGCATTCGCAATCAAACACATGGCTTATTGCACTCTGAATGCCCACTTTGCCTTGGTTAACATTTAGGATACAATCATTTTATACTTGTCTAATGCCAAAAAAACTCAGATCTGACAATGAGAAAACAGATGTTACGTATTTTCTAATACTGAAAAGGAAATGGGTGATTACAGTTAGGGGTTTTAGAATGAAGGTGTTTAAGATTTAGTTGTTCTATTGTTGGGTTGTGAGGTGATTTTGGCATAATTGCCATAGCCTTTTAGACCCCTAACATACTATTTCCCAATGACTCCAAAAGAAACTAAAAACAAGGACTTCAACTATTAATTTTAACAAAAGTAAAGGTATCAAAAAGCAGTATCAGTATATTGTTTGCGTGTCAGTCAGCAGGAAGTCAGCTGGCTCAGAGGAACTCTACTATGCTATAAGTTTAAAATTGCAGAAGTCAAGTCAAGAAGTCATTTTTAAGATTTATGTGCCTGTATGTACGTGTCACCCGACAATGCATGCTGGATGTGTAAAATGTATGCCTGTGTGTGCCTTGCATGTAATTTGCTCAGGGAACTACATCTGTGTGAATAATGTGTCTAGTAGCATGTACGAGCATGTGTCACTTCACCCCCACCTGTTTAGAATGTGTACAAATGCTGCAGACGTACAGTATTAATGTAATTACGTAAGTACTTTGTACAACGTACTAGTGTTGGTCTAATGTGTTTGCATAATGTATTTGATTGCACAACAGCACTATTTCCACCCCTGCTTCTGCTGTGTAATTTGTGCGAACATTCAGACGTGCTTGTGTGCATTTATTCCTATGTGTGTATGTGTTTTCACCATATCAATACACATGCAATACAGGCATGTACATCACTGCATGTGTGCGTCACAGACCATAGGTGTGAAACTGATTGTTATTCCAGCGTCAAAGTCACACATGTACGCTGTGTGTGTGTGTGTGTGTGTGTGTGTGTGTGTGTGTGTGTGTGTGTGTGACTCCTGTACTAAATTGGGGGAGGTTGCTTTCATCTGGTGGTTTTAGTTGGTTTTTTCCACATCTTTCTTCCCCAATTTAGAGATACTGGAGTTTTTTTTTGACCCCAGGCCATCTCATCCCATCAACGCTGCCCCCATCCCAGAGATAAAATCTACCCAGCAGCCAAGCTTCTTAACCTGTCCCACTTCACAAAACTCTTCTCCTGCTATTACCAACCACTTACCACACCTCACACATCAGCTGGAAAACCAATACTTTTACTTTGTGTGTGTGTGTGCATACGGGGTGGTTTGCCGCCCCCCTAGTTTGCTTTCAAAGCAAAACACCCTATCATTGAACCCCCCCCCCACACACACACACACACACACAAATATCTACTAAACTACCAACACCCCGGCTCTCTTCTGCCCCTGCAACTGTTCAAACACTCACACACACTCACGCACCCTTACACCCGCATCTTTGAAACAAAGCTCGATGAACACCTTTGTCTGCAGCCAGCTGCGCCGTGTGTAGTCTCAAATGTGAGTTTGAACTCAGGGCACGCAAGCACATCACACAAACTCGCACAGATAAACTCAATGAGGACTTGGTGAATGTAAAGCGCTGACCATACTGATGCCATTGGTACAGTGAGGAGCAGGGCCCCTTTGGTATTCTGTCCACGCACTCTTTCTCTCTCTCTCTCTCTCTCTCTCTCTCCTCCTCTCTCTCTCTCTCTCTCTCTCTCTCACTCTCTCTCACACACCAACACACCACACACACACCACACCACACACACACACACACCACACAACACACACACCGATTCTGGCCTTGTGTTCTGTTTCCTTGGGCAACGGAAGTTCAGTATTTAAGAGTGCTGCTAGACAAAAAAAATACCCTTCTGCACTCCTCTGTCTCTTGCTCCTTTTCTCCCATCATTCTCCTTCTCGTTCTCACCCTCTCTCACCCCATCTTATGTCTCTGTCCGCCTTTCTCCATCTCATCAATTTCTCAATTTTTCTCCGCCATAGTTATATCATCTAGTTTCAATCTCGATCATTTGTCTCTCTTTTCCCATTCCTGTCTTTCTCCCTCTTTCTTATGCCCTCTCTCTGCCTGGTTCGCACACTAACACGGCTCAGTGCCTCCCTGGACACACACCATTCTCCATGCTTATTGTTCCCCCTGACAGCTTTTGTAGTAGGGAGAAAAAGCGACCTCTCCCCTCCTCCTCACAAATTCACCAACTCCCCCCCTTCTCTCCTCCCTGCCTGCCTTCACCCCTCTACTCCCGTTAACCATAGGCCCTCACGACCACTCTCACACACACACACACACACACACACACACACACACACACACACACACACACACACTTCCACAAGTGTAAAGGTCAAAGGGTGCAGCTGCCTCAATAAAGACATGGGGGAGGGAGAAAGAGGGAGAGATGAAGAGGAGGCGGGTGACTCCCTTTCTGTAGTGGGCAGAAAGGGAGTTAGAGCATCAGGGTTGGGGTGTATTGTAGGGGGTGGGGTGGTTTCAGGATGGAGGGGTGGTCTGTTCGTTTTTTTTGGCTTGTTTCGCAACATTTTTAATAGCGGCTGTTGTACCTCTTTCTCACACTCTGTTTACTCTCTTTGGCTGCAGCAGATGTAAACACAAACGGTTGGTTAAAGCTATTTACCAAAGAGGATCCTTGGCTGTGTCTGCTTTGTATTTATGGCGACTAACATGCTGGATCTGCTGTTGGCTAATGGACAAAAGTCTTCACTGCTGGGTATGATTTAGAGTTGAACTGATTTGTGGGGCTGATATTGGCCTTTTTTGTGTTATATCAGATAGCAGCCAGTTATGTCATCCACTTCTCATTTGATGAAGATTTCCCTCTGACTACAACTTTTCAAGAGCCATCTGTAGCAGAGAGTAGCAGATTTTCTTAACCCTCGTGTTGTCCTTGGGTCAAATTGACCCGTTTTCAGTTCTTTCTTTTTTTTGTCACAAAAGTAGGGCTGTCGAAATAAACTGTCAACATTAAAAATATAAAAAAAAGGTTGGAAAAAACACCCAAAAAGCACCCACAACATTGAAAAAGTGACAAAATTTTTGGAAAAAACAATAATAATGTTGAAAAAATTGTGACCAAAACGTTTTTTTTCCATTGTTGATGGGATGACAACACAAGGGTTAAAGACTTTGAGAGAGGCTTGGGTGCCAACTGGAAGTAACATAGCCATTGGCCTATTTTATGGCAGACATTTGAACATATCACAGTAGGTAAAGCACAGGTGTAAATAATGGCATTAATGATGGCTGAATTCAGTTTAGCTGCTTCAGCTTCATGGTCCTGGTAGTGCATATTGGCTCACTGTCACGGCTTACCGGGACACTTGAATGGAACAGAGCCATTGTTAATGTTATAAGTAACACCTGTGCTTTTCCCACAGTGACAAGTAAAAGTGTCTGCTGTGGACCTTTTGCACCACAAAACCATTATAATTCTGTATATTCCCCTCTCCTGCCCCATACTGAGAATATTCATATTAACACTGACACTTACACTGGCCTCCAACAGCCACAACCTAGTGTGTTCTTATGTAGTTAAATAACCAAGCTTTCTTACAGCTTACTGTTGCGTGGCAGAACTTTCAAAAACATAGTCCTCAACCTGAAAGGCTGGCCATGCATTTGCAAGACTGACATGATGTTCCCGTTTGTCCTTCATGAGTGTGTCCTGTTTCCCTGAGGGGGAAGGTTTGGTAGGTAACCTGTAACTGCAGGACTGGACTTTGACCCTGTTCAGTCTTGACATTAATATGCATCTAGGGTGATTTGATCACAAGAAGACAGCCCTGAGTACAGATTTGAATGTACTAAAAACGCATTAAGATCTGATTGTTCAGACCACTGTTGGAGATGGTCAAGACTGCATATGGCCACATGCTTTTAGCAGTGTATATGCAAATGTGTCCCGGGCCACATTGAAGGACCGTCTACTCAACTAACGTCCTCTGCATAAGCATACCGGTCTCAACTTGCATAGGTTAGCTTTGTTCACAACGTCTAAAAAAATTTCAAAAAGTGTATAGAGTCCATTGCTGTCTCAAACACCTCAAACACAGTTTTTGGGGTATCAATAGAAATTCTATTGATTTTGTTTCTTCCTCTTCTTTAATTTTCCCTGAAGACTAGGCATGGGAAGTGTATTGCTGCCTCCCGCCATTTGGACTTTGCAATCAGAAATTATGTACATGTGTATTTGCATATGGAGCGGGAAAGTGAGGTACGATCACAAGTGGTCACTCAAGATGCACGTCATTTGGCATTTTAGGCCTGTAATTAATAGGACAGCTTAGACATGAAATGGGAGAGAAAGGGGAAATGACATCAAAGAGCAACAAAGGGCAACAAAGGGCCGCAGGTCGGAATTGAAGCTGCAGCTGCTGCGACTAGGACCGAGCCTCCATACATGGGGCGCACGCTCTACCAGGTGAGCTGCCCAAGCGCCCCCGAGATGCATTCTAATGCCAGATGTGAACAGATGTATACTTAGAGCTGGCCACTTGTTAATGTCAGATCTGAACCTGGCCTCTGTATGTGTGACTCGTGTGACACAATGTCCTTCTACAAAACTGGTGGTGTTAGTAAGTGTTAAGTAAGTAAGTAAGTATGATTTATATAACACATTCCCAGATACAAAGTGCTTAACATTAAAAACAATTATACACAACAAGCAATAAAAAACAAATAGTAGGGGGGGGGACAAGATTAAAATCGCAGCAGCAGATACATCAGGACAGAGACAAATTAAAGTGATTAGCTATTCGGGTTGGCTCACCAAAAGCCTGTAAGAAAAAAATGTTTTCAGTTGTTTTTAATAAAAGCATAGTGACTCTTCCAGCTGGTAGGCCTCTTCTGCCTTTAGCTAGCCTGCTCTTCTTTTGATGTTAGCTGATTTTTTTTACACAGTCCAGAACAGCAAATTAAACTATTCACCCTCATGGTATCCTCTCAGTGTGGTGCAATTCCACATCTCCATCAGTGCTCTCCTGGCATCTTCCAGGTGGGTTGCATTACAGGTCAGACCCTTCCCCCAATGCGTGACATTGGTTCTGACCCTCCAACCTCTACTTATACATACCCTGCTCAGCCAAAATACTGAGTTGTTATTACATTTAAGTACTATTGAATAGGAAAAGGAAAGTATTCTTGTGGTTATACTAAAGATATGAGTCGTTTGGAATCTTTTCTATGGAATTTGTCCTAAAATCTAAAAAGCAGAAGCCTTTTTAAACTCACTCTAAAATTCCTGCAGGGACAGATAGTGTGGTCGTTTGAAAATGAAACATTAACCTTTTGGTAACTGCCACACTCACACAATGATTGATATCTTTAATACTAAAAACACAGTGGGATGCTCATGAAGGGACAATCTATCAGATTTAATATATTTCAAAACACCTGGCTGTGGATCACAGTAGACGTCCAAGGATTTAAGTTCCAAAATCACAGAATAAGCACGAGAACTGTGAAGAAAGAGACAGATTTTTATGAATAAAATTGTACTGCTACTACCGGAAAATGGCTAATGGGAGGCTGCCACAGCACAAGTGGTGTGAAATCCTTCTTGATGGTTTGAAAAGTGTCTTTAGGGATCCCAACTCTCACCTTCTTGAGCCTCTCAAAGGGTGTGGTGCTAACCAGGATGAGTTTGGCATGATCACATTTAGACTTGACTGAGTGAAAATTAAATCAGATTTCCTTTGAACAGGCTTTGCTTTGAACTCTGCCCAGGCAACATTTAGAGAAAGGTCTCATGATACAATTTGATCGTGGAAACGTGTGCAGGTAGAAATCCGCCTCCCTGTGGTTAGTCCTAAACTTTGAACTTAACATGAAAAACTTCCCGGCTTTTTATGCAACCTCTCATCTTGTTATGCACACACTTCCTCACGGCAATGATGATGCATTAAAGACTGGAAATAGGTGTGACATGCACCAATTGGTATGATGAAAACTGTTCTGTGTCTTGCATGTTGCACACTTCTTTGCAAAACAGAAGTCATTCATTGCTGATTAGTTTGGCTTCACAGTAGGTACAATTCCAGCACATTCCTATCAAATTCCTGAGATACCTAAAATGAAATACGTTACAGATACCGAGTGACTCTGATAAGGAAGTTTAGTCTTTCCTTTGTCCTCTGCAGGGAGGTCAGAAGTCAGGTTCTGCTTCAGAACACTGTACCCAGCTTGTGGAGATTCACGTCCAGAATGCCTTGTGAGGGCTATCTGCATATTTTGTTGCGCTTCAGTTGCTTGAACTATGAGTGGATATTTCTCATCTCAGTCTTAGAAATGTATGCAAATCAAGCAGCGGCAACAAACAAGCCCTAGAAGACTAGCACTGCTCGTTCAAGCCCCCTTCATCCCCAATCTCAAGTAAATGGCGTGCTTCAGCTGTTAAGACTAATCCAGCAAGTCTGGCACCCATACACCCTAAAGCCCCTACATAACTGCAGCTTTTTCCTGTTCTGATTTGAGATTCTGAGATGCTTCTACAGATGTTGCAGCTGATGCTGGTTTACAATGACATTTACAACGACAAGAGGGTCATATTGCACAAGGGACTTTATGCCATTTTTGTAGAAATTTGGGGAAGAAATATAGGGAAGTGTACTTATACAAATCCACTTAGCACACTTTAAATAAGCACCACATGTAGTCATAAATTTAAAGTATTGTTTTAGACTTTATATCTGACGGCACATTTACCTGACAAACTAAGGGTTTAATAAGTAAAACATTCAATAAGCTTTCCCAATAGAGAACATTGTGAGAGTTTAAGCAGTAAGAAAGACAAAATAGTGTTGGCTTCAAAGGAATTTTCATTTCCAATTGCTGCTTTATGTTAATGCATAGTTAGTAAGACAAACGTTTATTTTTGAACATCAAATCTTAACTGCGCTCAATATGCAGTGACTGTTTCATCATTATTTGACTGGCAGTGCCTTGGGCTGTGTGTCCCTTCACATAAACGTGCTCTTTGAAAGAGTAGCTACCACAGCAGCGGTGTGTGGAGCTGTTAGACCAACTACAAGCTACAATACTTCCCACAGGTTTGTGCAATAGTCATGTAACACTGTGAAAGTAAGTCTTCACAGTAGATGAAAATATTACTATACATTTTCTGATTTGATCGTTTTGTGCATTTTCCTCCTTGCACAAGTGAGTCCAGGCTCAAGGACACTTCAGCAAGGGTTTACAGTTTACGGACAAAAGGACCCACAATCCTTTGGCTGTGGGATGCTTTCACCACAAGACCACCCCGATGCCAACAATACGGCTCCTTTGTCAGAAAGCGTATTCCATCAGTTTCACAATGAACTTGAAACCTAAGACCATTTTTTTTTAAATAAATGAGGGTCCTGGTAAACTGTCAGATGAAACAATAGAAGGGTGTTTTGGAAATAAACTTCAATCATGACACACGCTGCCTGCACACCAGTATGCAGGGTTTGTTTTGCTTGGTTAGATTGGAATGTCTCAGAGAATGGGTTTTATGTAAAGTCTGCTTGGGTTTGTGTATCTGTTCTGGGTGTTGGTGTATGACTCTGGAATGTATTTGTGTACAATAACTTGTTGTGCTGGAGTTGTGTGTTGTCCTTGCGTGACAGTGTGTGTGTAGGAGAAAGTTATGCCTTGGAAATACTTTCACAGGGTAAACATTTAGCCTACAGAGATCCAGATAACTTTCAAGGTTACCATGGCCAACTCAAATAATTAATTCCACTGCAAAAAAACTACATTGTGAAGTGGTATCACCACGCATAACTGCAAAAAAACGTGGGCCTTCTTACAGAAATTATGAAAACTGATCAGGCTACTACTTTTAGCATTAGCCTATATTTGGCATTTAGTCTAATTTACTGTACACTAAGCCCGCCAACCCCATTAGCAACTGCTAACCCTATAGAGCTTTTTGTTCTTGCATGACACGGTTTACAATGGGCATGTTTACAGCTCAAAACTCATAGTATTTTTTGAAACAGTGAGTCCCTGATTCCACAGAGAGGTAAATGAAAGCAGGAACAACTGGCAATTTTTCTATCTGTTGTTTGCAGATTTGATCTGCCGTAGCTAGCTAGCTAATCAATGTTAACTCTAGGGTTTTGTTGAGAACGCAGTCTTCCGGTGAATCATTACAGGGCTTTTTCTAATGTAAGTTGTACACCCACAACATACTGTAACATTAGATTATGCTGCTTGCGTTGGAGCAGACAAACTCAGTTAATCCATTCTTTACACTTTTCCTGTTTGAAACCCATCCAAAGAATGGGTTAAACAAACGATCAATTTAATTTCATTACTCTCTCTGGAACACATATTATGTCTTATTCTTTAAAACTATATGCAAAGAGTAAAAAAAACAACAACATGAAACTGTCAGGAATAATGATGAGATCTTTCTAAAGAAGCTGAGAATCTAATTTAGAGGCAAAGCTTTTTAATTGAACACAACCTACTTTGTTTATTTCCTGAGGCCTCAGTTGTGTGTGTGTGTGTGTGTGTGTGTGTGTGTGTGGTTGAGGGGGTGGGGGACATTGGGGGAGTTGTTTGCGTGACAAGCAGAGGCATTACAGAACTTGTGCTTGTTTCAAAAGAAGGCAGCAGTGGCACTATGCACTCAGGAATATTAACAAGTTAATCATCTGAAATTAATGCTGTTATATCCTCAAGTCAAACAAATAATGTACAACATGTACCCCCAGCCACCCCCACCCCCCTCCCCCCCCACTGTGCAACCAAGCTATTTTCTAACTGTTTTCCCATCCCTCCCTCTTTCCATCAGCTCTGCATTTGTAGATCCCAGCTGCACTTTTCATTAGGCCCGTTATTAACTGCAACATTTTTGTGATGTGATGGCGTGAATAGTACAGAAAGGGAAAGATTTAGGGAGGTGGGGAGAGGGAAGAAAAGACAAAAGACAAGCGGAGAAAGATTGAGTTAGACAGCAGAGTGCTGAAGGGAGAGGGGGGGGGGCAATGAGAGCAATCTTGAGGCACAGAGAAAACGCTGCCAGCATCAGTACTGTAAAATCATGGATTTTCTACTGATAATTCCTCCGCTGCTGATCTTTAATTACCCCCTGCCAGAGCTATCTGTCCGCCTACAGGTCTGGCCACACACAGAAACGCCTTTGCATCCAATCAAACAGCTTGACCTTTTAACCCTTTGTCTCTTCTCCAATAAGGACATGACATCTCAGGTCTGTCAGGTGCGAGCCAACCCTGCACTCTGTGCAGCTCTCCTCCTCAGGGTGTCAAGGCGCTACACTACATTAATCACAGGGACATTGTAATCACAGCACTTCTACCCTGATTCAGTATGCAGATTCCTGGCTATATTTCTTTGATTTAGAGCGTTGTCTCCCTCTCTCCCCACTTCTCCCTCACTCCCGTTTTATCCTTGACCTTTGCTCATTCCCATGGTAACTGCGTCTTACTCAAGGATTGTTTTGTTGGTAAGTCAAGTGGGCCAATCCTTTGGTTTTAAGTTGCGCATCAGCGGCAAAGCTTTTCAAAATCTAATTTAGAGGATTATCTCTCCATTGATTTCACTTAAAACTGATTCTTTTCTCTTGCCGTCCTTCTGCTGCTGTGATAAAGTATCAGGAAAGGAAGCGGCGTGTGTGTTTCTGTGTGTGCGACGTATCAAGCTTTCCTTCCTCCACGGAGTTGAAGAGGAGGCTCAGCCGTCTCACTTGGCAAAGCACAGAGAGCACGCAAGATTGCGCGTGTTCGTCTTTGTGTGCTTCTGCGTGTGTTGCTTCAACTTTTGGCTATCAAAACGGCTATCATCCTCCGTGGCATTAATATTCATCTGTGTGTGCATTGAGCAGAACAGATTAGCAGGAGTAATGATGAGCACGTAATGATAAGGGGACAGCAGCAGTCCCGACAGTCTAAACAGGCCTCCTTCGAACCCGACTGGAAATAAGCAAGCAAACTCATTACAGCTTAACAGCCATTAGATTAGCATTAGTTCCTCTTTGAAGGGAATATTGCTGCTGGTTTCCATGGATTAGAAACAGCGGTTGAGCCAGTTAAAGAACATCACTACTGGTTTGGTATTAGAGTTAGTAATTTGTTGGAAGATACTAGCTTCTTTCTACTGTAAACCATTGCCTATTGCTATCCAGTGGTGGTTGGTTTTTGCAGATTAGGAATGACTACCAATCATCCAGGTACCCCACAGGTGGAACTCAACTACTAACCCACTGGCAGATTTTATGATAATAGGAAGGCTATGGCAATGCCATGGGATAAAAATATATCAAATAAGGTTACATAAGATTCATATAAACTGTTTATATGAATAGTATAAGACTAATGTTACAAGTTATGCACTTTCTATGAAGGACCAGACTTTGCTGGCCTGGGTAGGTTTCACTCATGCACCATTTTGCATATCACTTATACATTATGCCCATCTAAAAGACATAAACAACAACAAAGATTTAAAAAATGGTAGCAATTTCAGTTACATTGTTATTTAAATTTTAACATGTACAACAATAGTGCAGTCTAGAGTGCTGGGTGCTGATTAGACCTCTGGTCAGGTTGAAGGAAAACAAAGAAAGCGGAAGGTAACGGACATCTGAAAACGGATATCCAAAAAGACTGACATCAAAACAACAAAAGCAATCCTGGAAGGGAACTTTGTGAATATACCAAACTGCATGGATAGACAGTGTGAATATACCAAACTGCATGGATAGACAGTGTTGGTTTACAATCACGTACGGATAGAAGGTCACTGTGTCTCCCACATACAACTTAACGGTGCTGAGCAACGGGGGTGGGGACCAACTAGATATACTCTCATGTTATCTGAAATACATTTTTGAGGCTTTCATATTTCAACACTTTCACTAACAACCTGTTGGACTAAAGAAAATGACCCCACCCAAAACTAGCAGTCAGTCTGACTGCTGTGAGATGTTGCTGTTCATAACGATGGATTTGGTTTATTAAAGACGCCAGGAAACATAGGTCATAAAATAAGTGCGACGTCTCAGTGATTCTGTCTATACATAACCATGTGAGAGGTTTAAGTTCTCCCATCATAACTAACAGCTGAGTGAAGTACATGACCACAGTCCTGAGAACAGGTCTGATCAGGCTAAGTGAAGACACCTGTGTGAGTGTACATTACGTAGGTGTACGTGTGTGGGAGCTTTGATGTTTTCAGTGTGTAATGACGTGATATTGTTACATGAATAGGCTTTTTGCTTTCAAGGAGACATTTTTGACACATTGCAGTAGGAAAAGCACGTAATGCACACAAATAACAAAAGGAATCATGGCTTTACTGTATCCTGGTCCTGGTATTGTACATGCTGGCTCACTGTCACACTGGCATGGCTTACTGGGACACTTGGATAGAACAGAGCCGTCCTTAATGTTATTAGTTATTATTGACACCTGTGCTTCTCCAACTCAAATTGTCCGCTGTGAAAAAGGCCCTACAGACACTGTGGGAAATGACAGAAACTGGGTTAAATTTGGCCCAGCTCTAATTAGAAACCACTTCTAAATTCCAAACCCTGTTCAAGCAGGTGATGATTATTGTTTATGAGATTATGGTTGCAAACGCACTGCTGTGCATTTAAAAAGAGAAGGAAATGACTAAAGTAGTGATGCTGACTGAAGGTGTTAGGTAGATTAGCAGTTTGCCAAAAACTTCATTGTACTTGGCCTCAGTACCACTGACAGGTTGTCATGGCAGAGGCAGGAACAAGTGTCTACCAGGATTACTGCCGGTGTGTGGCAGAGCATACGACAGCATCTAGACATGTGTTGGTGTGTGTGTAGTCAGGGGTCAGTGAATGTGTGTGTGTGTGTGTGTGTGTGGCATGTAATCTACTCTCACACATCACAGATCAAAGGGTAAAGGCAGCTGCCTGGTCATCTCGCCCTATAGGCCACCCTGTTGGCACACCAGGCTCCGAAAGTGCCATAAAAAGCACATACAAGGATAAACATCCACAACCGGATGAAACAAATTTTGGAAGGAAGCAAAAGATGCTAGCGGTTACTATAGCAACGTGCCACAAAGCTAGAGGGAAAAAGGGGGGAAATAAATGAGGAACAGGGGTGTTAGAGAGGGAGGGAGACAGATGAAATCAGCTCTGTCAATACGTTGCCAAGCAACACTCAACACTAACGAAGCGGGGTTGATAACTTGTTGATAACACCAGTGGGAGAGCCAGTGTGTGTGTGCGTGTGTGTGTGTGTGTGTGTGTGTGTGTGTGTGTGTGTTATTAGCAGAGGCAGTAAAAGAGTCCCTGCTGAGAAAAGCCCAAAGCATAGATAAGAGGAGAGACCTTCTATTAAAGGCAGGGTTACTAGTGGGCCTCAGGAACTCTCTCTCTCTCTCTCTCACACACACACACACACACACACACACACACAGAACAAAAGACCTCAGCAGACCTTACACAATAATGAATCACACAACAGGACCGAAGGAGTGGTGCTTAAACATTTTTGTTTGTTTTTTATTCAACTTTTTTTCCAAACCAGGAATGTACTAGTTTTTTCCTCTCTTTCGAGGTGTGTTTGGGGGGGGGGGGGGGGGGGGGTTATACAGGGAGGGAGGGGAGGGAAGGGGTCGCCGTGATGAGTAGACAAGGGGGAAAGAAGGAAAGAACAGGAGGAGGAGGAGAGGACACAAAAAACCCTTCTCACACAGAGGTGTCCCAAATACAAAGTCTCAACACGTTACATACGAGAACCACCTCGCACCGCTGGCCTCCGTTTGCTGTCTATTGGCACAAAGAAACACACACTCACACATGTACACACACACGCACTTTCACCAACGGAGTGGTGAGGGAGCTAGGCGGTGGCTGCTGCTTCTTTTTTTTTTCTTTTTTTTTTCCTCTCTCTCTCTCCCCCCAGTTCCTTAGAAACAGCACTCTCTTCTTTCTCTTTTCAACATGACAACCAATGGCTGTGTCCGTGGTTTTTAGAAAAAGCCAACACGTTGAATTGACCAATCAAACACAAACAGTGAGAGCCAGAGACACAACTTTGAAATAACATTGACATGGAAATCAAACAATAGAAGGAAAAATAACATAGAGTCCAAGAGAAACTTGACATTCTGTTGAGCGGGAGAGGGAGCGAAGTGGACTGAAAACCGGTCAGTGGCTTCTTCGTCAGAGTTGACGCCGTAAAGTCCGTGAAGTTTAGTTTTCCCCCTTCCAGGCAGCAGCCATTTCCTGAACAAAATACTGTCATTTTGGATTGGAGTGGCTCCAAAGAGTTGCAGAAGTTGTTGAAGAGAGAGAAACAGACACTTCATTTGGCTTGGAGGATATTTTAGAGACACTGCGCATGTTTAAATAGACATAGACTTAACAGCATACATAAAAAAACACAGGTCGGCAGTTGTACAAAAAGAAGAATTTGAGGTCTTTCCCCCCTCATTTCATCTTTGAAATCAATTTTGACACAGTCAAGTACAATCCAAACATATTTATGGTATAAAAACACATGAGAACATCACCATCATGTGTTGAACAGAGCCATATCAGACAAATGTGATACTAAAGTATGAAAGATATCTCATTTATGATGTTAGATACTGATACAAAACACAGTTGAGAAATGTTGTAAGGTCCAGATTTAACCCTGGCTTCACACAGAAAACATGGCTACATGACTGGAGACTGTGTGTGTGTGTGTGTGTGTGTGTGTGTGTGTGTGTGTGTGTGTGTGTGTGTCTGAAGAAAATAAAAGCTTACGCTCTCCACTGCCACCCATTTTACACAATAAGCCATAAACATGTTTGAGCAACACAAAACTGCTTTTTTTTGTATGCACATGTGAACATATTGCACCTCTGAACACAGTGTTGTGTTATTGCCCTTGAGGTTGAGGTGCTGGGCACTGGCGTGTTTGTCGTGTATTTGTGTGCGTGTGTGTTTGTGGGCGTGTGAAAGAGAGAAAATAAAAAACACCGCAAACAAACTCTCTTTTTATCCCTCCCATGTCCATTGGGTTAGTCTTAATCATAGAAATAGAGTCATATGAAAGCAATCAGCATTTCTGTCGAGTGTGGGTGAAAGTGTGTGTGTTTAAGAGAGAGAGAGAGAGCAAGCGAGAACGAGAGCATGTATGTCATTCAATGCAATCAGTAGGCATTTGTGACAGTCATTAAAAGGTGTGAAATCTGTTAGGTTGCGTGGGAGAGGTGTTTGTGTGTGTGTTTGTGTGTGTGTGTGTGTGTGTGTGTCGAACAGAGAGAAACAGTACTGCTGTTGGGCCTTTCTCTTGTGTGTGTGTGTGTGTGTGTGTGTGCCCGCGGCTATCAGTGTACTATGTGTGCCTTCTTTTCAATCGAGAATGTGTGTGTGATGCGGAGATGCGTTTCAAAACAAATTTGGGCAGAAAAAGAGGAGCAAATCTGAAATGTGCCGCCTCACATTAACATTAAGTGTGTTCGAGTCACAGTAGATGTGTGTGTGTGTGTGTGTGTGTGTGTGTGTGTGTGTGTGTGTGTGTGTGTGTGTGAGAGAGAGTGTGATAAGATCTCTCCTTTCCAAAGTTCAACTCGTCCGAAATGCGTTTCTGGCTGTGGTTCCATGGCCTCCGTTGAGGAGGATAGACCCTCCGTAGAAAGAAAATGTTTCTCTCCTTCGCCAGCCACTCATGTGCCCTCTCCATCCTTCCTTCCATGTGATCCTTCATCTCTCACTTGTGCCGCTCCCATCCTCCCCTCAGCTTCTTTTTCTTTAGTGTGCTATTCCTTCAGTCTTTTCTTTCCTTGCCTCCCTCCCCTTCTCTTTTTTTCTGCATTCAGACGCCGCTTTATTCCTCCTCCCCAGACAGCACTCTCTCTCGCCCTGTTCTTTTTCCTTTATTCTTCTTTTCATTTCATCCCCTCAACCCCCCCCTCCTTCTTCCCATCACCATCACCACCACCCCCCCACCCCTCACTTCTTTTCACTTCTGCGTTTCAAAAAAAGCGTTTGAAAAAAAAAAATACTTTCATAGATGGTTCTACCTCAACACTTCCACAAACGAGGTCTAAACTTCAAAACTACAGCATAGTACAAGGAGCTATAAAAATATACACAGAGTTCAGAGACCCTAGTGGAGCGGGAGGAGAAAAAGGGAGGGAGGGAGGGAGGGAGTGAATGAGAGAGGGAAGAGAGGAAGAGAGACACAACCTCTGTTCGCCAGGAAAATTAAAAAAGGGATTAAATTAATATACAACGCAAAGGGAACAGGAAGGAAACAAGGTCGTTCTAAGTTGTGAAAAACAAAAACAGCAGATAAAAAACATCTAGCAACAGAAGTGTAGTTTAACAGGGTGGGTAAAAATAATAAAACAATAGAAAAAAAACATCTAGAAATTATTTACTGAATATTCATATATATAATCTATAAGTGTCGATAGCGATAAAAAATCTCACTTTTTTGATATTCGCTCACTATTTTGTGTTTTGGTATTTAAGACAAGTCTAAAGAACGCAATCACACACAAAGCGTACACACACGCACACACACACACACACACGCGCATATGCAAACTCAGATGCAAACTTGCTGTACTGAAGCACACTAACTGCACGCACACGCGTCTATTGTGGAGCAGCAGCGCCATAATTATTATCCAAGTTGTATGCGTGCGCGCACAACACACACACACACACACACACACACACACACACACACACACACACACACATTATTAAAATATACAAGATTCTGAGTGTCAGGATTGGTCAGGCCTCCTCCTCAGGCCTGGGCCTGGTCGCATTGACCGCCGGCCGGGCTTGCTGTTTGGGTGAGTCTGAGGCCCTTATTTTCTCAGGAGAAACAAACACAAACAAACTAGAATCCTATTGGTGAGTTAGTGGCAGGGGCCGGTCTCTGGTTGGCTGTTTGAGCACTGAAGGGGGGGGCGGTGGGCTAGGCAGGTATGGCCTCTGGGAATCAGAGTTCTCCGGCGCTAAGTGGGATCAAGGATGTAGTTTTTCTTTTTTAGTTGTAGTCCTTTTCTTTTTCTTTTTTTCTTTTGTAAAACCTCTCAAGTCCCAATGCCAGGTCCATACTCCTAGAAATAAAGTGTGTTTCCACACACACACATACACACACACTGGCGTTATGGGGACGACTCTTCTATTCAGCGCGGGTGGGTCTCATTTAGCTCTGAGTTAACAAGAAGGGGGCACTCAGAAGCTCTTGCCCATTGGTGAGGGCCTCGTTAAGAAGGGCTATGCACCGATTGGACTTTGCCCTTAACACACACTTGGTGGCCCAGTTGTGTGAGAATGGGGTGGGGTGGTGTATTCAGCTAGAAACACAACTGTGGCCAGGCTCACGGGACAGTGAGTGGGGGGTCCATAGGACAATACTGGTAGTATTGAGGGGTTCAGGGTCGGAGCTGTGATGGAGAGCTTTGCTGTGGCTTCATTTGGAGCAGGGGATCGGTTGTTAACGGGGAGAGGGAGGTGGATGTGTCCAGTCGGCCGTAGCAGTGGCTGTCTCATACTTTGTAGTAGATGTTGGCCGGGCTCTGAGGGGGCATCTCTTGGACGATGTAGACGGGGTGTCCGTAGTCTCCGCTCACCTTCTCGTAGTGCGGGCAGTAGGCTGAGTCTGACGTCCGCAGAGGGATGATGATGTCGCTGGGCTCAGAACCGTTGTTGTTGGAGCTGCTGAGGCCCCCGCCCCCTCCGCGCTTGGGGCTGGTGAGCGAGGACAGCGACAGCGGAGGGTGGTGGGTGTCTGAGTGCTTGGCGTGCCGCCGCCTGTAACACACCACGCAGATCACAGCCGTTACCAGGAGGAGGAACGCAGAGCCTCCCGCGGCGCCGGCGATGAGGGCGATGTTGGACGGTTGAAGGGGCCCATTCTCCCCGTCGCCCTCGTTTCCAAAATTGTTGGGTCCTCGAGATTGGGTGGAGTTCCCTGCTCCCCCTGAAACAAATCATAGAACACTGTTACTCCAATATCCTCTTACTAACTGCTTTCAGTGTTTCCTTTTGATTAATACATGCATATCAATCATCAGGAATATACCAGCAGTAACACAGCTTGATTTTACAATTTAGGTTTTCATGAGCTTTTAAACACACATACCACTCCTTATGGTTCTGTACCACAATAACATGAGTAATGTTGCTGGGTAAGCTCTGCTAGTTAAGGCTGCAACCCAGTGGAATGCTGCAAATCTCACAGACGCTTATATGTGGTCTCTTTATTGATGTAATGAAGTGGATGAAAATGGAGAGGGATGGCCGGAGTCTCCGTGTGTGAGAGTTCTGTGCAGTATATACTCTTGTGGACAGCCTGGCTAAGCCACAGTGTGGAGCAAGGTAACACACTTTATTTCCCTAACCTTAACAATTGTATTTACTTAGCATTACAGCCAACCACATGAAGAGAGCCTCCCCCGTTCTGCTCCAACCAGCAGACCACACACTCTGCCTGCCTGCCGGCCTTCCTGCAGGCTTGTCTTACTGTCTGTCTTTTTTATCTGTCTGTCTGCTCATCAAACCGTCTGTCACACATCTTTCTGTTTGTCAGCCCATTGCTCCCTCTGTTGTGTGCCTGCCTGAAAACTAAGATCTTCACAGCCTCGGAGCGCAGAGTTTTCTCTGCAGGAGGTCGGGTCAGAACTCAGCAGGTGAATGATAGTCTGGACGTGTGTGTGTGTGTGTGTGTGTGTGTGTGTGTGAGTGTGTGTGTGTGTGTGTGTGTGTGTGTGGGTTTATAGAGTTGGGGGGTGCTAAGGCTCTGGCACCGGACCGTGTGAATGTGTGTGGCGAACTAGTTAAAGCCGGTAATGCGAGTCCCTGCTATATAGAGCCTTTGGATTGGTCTATCATTATTCTTGGCACACATCCCTTTCTCTTCTCCCTGTCTGTCGGTCCCCTGCGTCTCCTCCGCTTCCTCGCCCTCCCTCGCTCCGTGGTTCTCTCTATCCTCGGGTTATTGTAGCCGTAATGACCTACCTTGCTCCGAGCTCAGTGCCTAGCAACTCACAACACGCACACACGGGCACTAAGATATGGACCTACACAACCATGCAAGAAACGACATGCAAACACACCTCGACCCCCCCCCCCCCCCCTGCACTGGACTGACTCGGAGCACAGCTCTAATGCCGGACGTCAATTTTACTTCCTTCTCCTCCTCCCGTTTTCTTCCTCCCTCCATTAACCCAACATCCCTCATTTTCCATCTCCATTATGACTGCAGCCTTTCACCGGAGCTCTTTATTATATCCTCTTCCTTCACCTCTTTTCCGCCGCCTCCTCGTCTCGCTCCCCCTGTTTTCCACTTCTCACTCCCTCCTGTCTTCCTTTTTTTATCGCACAAGTTCCGACTTTTACACCTTCTTTTCCCCTTGATCCCACCTTTTTTATTTCGTTAGTGAATTTATTGAAATAATTTCCCCTCAGAGATACATCCAACAGGTCAGAACAGGTCAAGGTGATAACAGTCTTGTCCTTGCTTTTGAGCCAGTTCTACTTCCTCCTCTTTCACATGGTTAGTCCTATAAACATTTTTCTTGTATATATTTGCCTAAAGTTTTAGAGACACAACAATTACCCCCCACAAAACTATTGCACATTCTATGTAAATATCTGAAAATGTTGACAGAATAAAGTGTGAATCATTGCGCTTTTCCATCAACAAGCTTCATATGAATGCATTCAAGAGGATTCGAGAAGATTACATACTGTAATTAATGAAGCACCAGTAAATGTGATGCATAATGGCATTTTTAATGCTGCATCCCACATAAGACAGCATTTGTTTTTTTTGTGAATTAATTTGTCTCTATCCATGTGTACTCCCTGGTGTTTTATGGCGATACAGAGCGGGCTCGGTGTGCACCAAGACCCCCGTCTAGACTCGCCCGGGACACTTTGTGGTTGCATACACTCTTGACACCCTTGCTGTTTCAATTTTTAGTTTTTTGTTCTGGTTTCTAATGTGGAGTGACAGCATGATATGAATACTTAAAAAAAGAGAAATTGAAAATGCAGAAGCAGTGTA
>NC_045751.1:5179403-5188739 GCF_008692095.1 Etheostoma spectabile
ACAACGTGCTTTCATCTTTTTTTCCAATATTTCTAAACTTGTAATCTGGATCAGAATATTCAGACATGTAACCACGTGTTTTGCTGTCCAGGATCAGCTAATTCATCTTACTTTTGTGTCGGTTTTTCAAAGTAACTTGGATTAGATCACCCTGATCCTGATATATTTCGAGATCAATGGGATTACTCAATGTAGTCTACTCCCTATGTAAAGAACAACAGGTGGAACAGCCAATGTTTTCATGACAGTAAACAGCATATAAATGGCATATAACATTTTTAGAAACTGTGTTTGCCTGTGTCATTGTAATTAATATGAAGTAATAAATGAAAGTTAAAATTAAACCATTTTTTGTTTGATATTTAAAGCTATTTGGGGGATTATTTTGTGAGGACCAAATCTTTTTTTTTTATACTATATACTACAGTATATACAGTACATGATACAATTGTATTACATGAGCAATTTAAAAGTCGTATTACATTTTGCTCCTGAAATACCCCTTTCTGCTATGATTGGGATAATACATTTATTTTTGGGTCAAAGCAGGTATCCAAATCCAACGACACATACCAAAAACTTGACCCAGATCAAAATCAAAACTGGATTACGTGATCTAATCAGATTTCAGAATCCTCATTTTCTAGAGTTGAGATCTGTGTGTGGATGTGGGGTGTAACGCAAAGCTACTATATAGTTGTATATTGGAAGTGGGTCCGCTCTAGGTTGGAAGCAGTTAAAAAAAATAAAAAATAAAAAATAATAAACTGCTTCATTTGCATTGTGTTAAACTGCCATTTATATCACTGTCTTATTACTGTCATGAGGCGCACAGTGCTAGACTTCAATATCAGATCATGAGGTAAAAATAACACCTGTGCAACAGCCAGCTCTACCCTGCACTGCTTAACTACTCTGATGAATGAACCTCGCTGAATGTCTGAACATTAAACTATTCATAACAGACTATCTGTTTGCATTTTGGCAAATCTGCACCATAAAATGTCATGCTGCTTTGCCTACTAACAGTTCCTCTCAACAGGAAAACTTTGATACTGAAGACAAAGTCTGAATCCAAAGACTACAAGACCAGGTCTAACGGCCCTGACACACTAACCCAGCGGCTGACCGTTGGCAGAATAGGCAGTCGGACTGATTGTCTCCCTGAGTTTGTCAACAAAAGTGCCTCGTAACACACCGAAGCAACGACAACTGCCGACAGCCGCTGATTGGACGAACACGGCACATGGGTCTGGTTTCTCTGGAAATTTAAAGCCAGACCATAATGGCGGCTTTTTCAGAACACAATCTTATATTTTACTAAAATAGTTTACTGAAAGGTGTTTTTGAAAACATTTTAAGAAAGAAGTAGGCCGTGCAGTTGCTAAATCTGTCTTCATTTCAGTTCGACAAAGGTCAGTTTAAAAGATTTTCGTCAGATTTTGAGAGAATCTAGTCACGCTCATCCCGCTGGTCATCCACCAACTCCACCAATCAGATTGGTCATTTAAGTCGGGCTGCCGGCAGTGCCCGCCTTCCGACCGGGCATGTCAGGTTTGCCAAAATAAAGGCCCATGGCCCCCCCCGACGGACGACGGCACCAAACACACCAAACAGACTCGAGTCGCGACCTCGGCGGACTGTCCGACGGGCGATTATCGGGTTAGTGTGTCAGGGCCTTAAAGTTTTAAGGTGCACCTCTTTTCTATGTTTTCCAAACAGAAAAAAAAATGAGATGCTGTTCATATCTGTCCAAAGAGCTTTATCTGTCCATATAACAACACTGTATTTGTTTACATCCCTTGAGAGGATCAGATGAAAAGAAAATGACTATTAGTATTCTAGTTATTAGATGAGATGATTCACATGAGGGTTATATATTCTGGCACAAAGGTTATGTCAGGAGTCAAAACAATGATTTCAGATAAGTGTGTGCTAATATGTTCTTGTGTAAGGTTCAAAAATGTGTAAAACCCCATCAAGTGTGCAATGTAAATCAGTCCTGTCCAGTGTTGTTTGTCTCATTCTAGTAAAACACCATGCACTCTATTGTTGACTTCACACATACAGTTCTCACGTATGTGATGTATGGGCAAAGTGTGAACGCCCTGATTCACACATTCGGTATAGTACACAAAAACAAAACAAGAGGGAGAAATGAACACAACGTTGTTCTCTTCCACTGAATGACTTAGAGGTAGAGCATGTGTCTGGCCTCTCTCCATTTCCATCCCCTTGTTCTATTCCCTACTCCTCTTTGCTTTTAAATTATTATTTTGTTTTTCCTCCTTATTTGCCTCCAACTTCCCCCCACTCCGCTCCATCACTCCCGTCTCTTCTCTCTTCTCTCATCTTTCCGTAATTCTCATTTCTCATTCTTTCTCTCTCTCTTGACGGAACTACAGAATCCAGGCCACCCAAACTAATGGCAATAATAATTCTCTGAAATGTCGCCGCCGGTCTAGCCCTCTCTCTTTCTCCCTCTCTCTCTCTCCCTCCTTTTTCTTGTCCTTCTCCCAAGGTAGCTATTAGCCATCCATTCCCCGCCTGCAGCACTTAGCTCGGAGGGCTGGGCGCAGAGACCAGGAGGAGAGGGAAAGAGAGTGTGTGTGTGGGGAGGGGAGAGAACAAATGATATGGAATTCAATAGAGAGATCCACAGATGTCACCACTGCACATTCTCCATCTGTCGCCTCCTCCCTCTCCCCGCTGCTTTTCTTTTTATCTACCAGTCTTTTGCGCATTCCCTCCATCCATTACGTGGATGGATCCGCTTTGGATTATCTTCATTTGGTCTCCTGCTTACCTGGGTTTCTGCTGGTGGTGCGTACCGCTGGCGGATCCTTCTTTGGAGGCAGCCCATATGGGCCTGTGGAGGAAAAATAAATGTGAAATATGAAGCAGAGTTACAGACTAGCTTGTACAACAGCCAAGGCTCTTGGAATTGGAACCAAGAAGTGATGTTAGCAATGAAAGAACCAGCCATAAGGCGAAATAGCAACAGTGGAGCTTTAATAAAGGATTCCCTCCCTTCCATTGTCATTCTAAGAGAGCACATATTGATTGGGCTTCAATGTGCCGTGTATGAGCCCTTTTCCATTTGTTTGAATGGGAAACTAAAGAGAGGCCGTTTGTTGTTTTGGCCAGAGTGAATTTATACAAGGCCATAACGGCTTGTAATATGTAGTCGCTAAATCAGGCCATCTGTCTAGCAAGCCCTCAGTAATGGTGATGGCATTAAAGTGCATTTATGCGACACATGCAAACCATGATGCACACACGCACACACACACACACTCTCACACACACACACGCACGCACACGCACACGCACACACCTATTGTATAAGTGCTACACCTCACTGCTGAAAAAGATGCTTCAGAAAATACTAATTTTGTTCACTTCTGAGCCACCTGTAGTCAGCAGCAGGCTGCAAGAATATAGTTTTTATATTTGGATATGACTGTACAGCTTTGCAGCTTATGCAACATTTCAAAAAGAAAGCCTGTTATTGGTTGTTGCAGCAGCAGGGGAGAGAAAAATGGATATGACAATGGGGTGCTTATGGATGAAATGTGCAGCAAACACAAAAACACACACTTCATTACGCCCAGGCAAAAACTGGGGAATGTGTGTGTGCGTGCACAGCCATCAACCTATACATACTGACATTTAGAGAAGTGTAAGGATATTGGCTGGCAGCTCCCTCGTGACAGTCAACCTAACAGAAGTTAGGGGCGGTGCTGTCTGGATCAATAGAAACTGCTGTGTGGTCAGCAAGGGCTAGTGGAGGGAGGTTCATGCTGAATGTGTGTGTGTGTGACTTTCTGTGTGACTCCATGAGACTGTGTGTCGGAGAGCAAGCTAGATAGACAAAGAATAAATAAGAAAAGACAGGTCAATGTATGTGTATGTTTGTGTGCGTGTGTGTGTGTTCCTTGGAGCAAAGCAGAGCGGCCTATCTCATCAGAGATCACCATGAGGCGGCACGTCGCTTATTTAGATGACAAACAACACAGACGTGACCTTTCAGCTGCATAGCAGATAAGACAGAAAGACAGAGAAGAGTGAAAATAACAGAGAGTGGGATTGAGAGGGGAGAGTTGGGAGGAAAGATGGCGAGAAGGCAAAGTGAAAGGGAAGTGATGAGGACAGGGAAAAGGGGAATTTGAAAAAGAAGCGAGCAGTGTTGCATGAATGAAATAGGGGTTAAAAAAAGAAAAAAGGCAAATGCAGAGGCAATAGAGAGATAAGAAGTGGAGGAAGGACAGAAGAGAGAAATAGACCAAAGATGAAACAGGGACAGAGAGAAAGGGTAAAAAAAGATGACAAATAAAAAGACGTGCGTCACAGAGTTGTGTAAAAGTGACAGGAAGGTAGCATTTCCATTGCCCATGTGGTGAAAAAGCCACAGGGCAGAATGTGTGTGTGTGGTGGTGTTTCTATTGAGCTGGCTGACGATGCTGATCTTATTGGCTGATATAGAGCCACAGCAGCGCCACTTGGCTCTTTGTTGAAGCACACCTTACAATACACGAGGCCTGATAACACAGGATAGGCTAAAGGATAGAATGAGAGTTTGTGTGCTCATGTGTGTGTTCATGTGTGTGCGTATGTGTGTGTGAGGGGATCGTGTGAAGGACAGGGGCCAATTATGTGTCGGAATGTGCAGGTCAGTGAAAATGCTTAAATGGGCCTTTTTTCTGCTGCTTTTCTAAAAAGCCTGTGTGTGAGGGTCATTACCTGGGAATATTTCCCAAACAAATTAGTGTGTGCAGCTACAAGTCATTAAAAATCACTGACTGTGTGCTTTAACACTGAAAGTAATTTTGTTATCGTGCTTTCGCTGGCAGGTAAGCCATGTGGGGATGTGTGTGTTCTGTGTGTGTATGTGTGAACACCCCAGTTTGTATGTTTGCGTCACATGTATTTGCTCAATTCCTCAGAGTGAGCTGATGTTGATACCTGTAATATATATATCCCGCAGAGGGATATGCGAGTTTCAATGTGTGTGTGTGAGTGTGTGTGTGATTGTGTGTGTGTGTGTGTGTGTGTGTTTGTGTGTGTGTGTGTGTGTGTGTGAGTGTCCAGCATGAGTCAGTAGTTAAAAGGCAGAGTGAGAAGGGAGTCAACAGGCCTCATTAGAGCTGACTGATCCCACACTTCTCTGCTGTTCTCACCACTTAACAAGCCCTAATATGCTCAGAGAGAACCCAAACGCACAAAGAAGTGATGTACTTTTGTGTGAGTGTGTGTGTATATACACGTTAGGTATGTGTGTGTGTAGGACAGAGTAAGATAAGAGGGATGGTCTTAAAGTGGAAGATGCTGCATGTCAGATGAGGAATGTGCAGATGGGAGATGTGGTGAGATGCGGTGGATCGGAGCCAGTGGCTGTAGCCATACTGTGTATTAAGCGAGCGATTGTGTGCGATGCATGAATTACAATGTGTGTTATGAGCGAGTGTGTAAAGAAGAGTCCATCTGTGGTGGAGCCCATGAGTTGTACTTATAGGAGAGCTTTCGTGTGTGTGTGTGTGTGTGTTAGAAAGTAATGTAGGACAAGAGTTGAGAAGACTTACTCTGCCCCACTTTCAGGACCACCTTCATGCCTTGCGTGGCACACACTCCGCCTCTCATGCTATCCAGGCCTTGACGTGTCCCATCTGACGTAGCTGGAGGGATGGAAACACAAAATGACACAGTTAGCCAAGTAGCAGAGGGTGGTACATATATACAACGCACACGCGCACGCATGCGCGCGCACGCAAACACACATACACACACACACACACACACACACACACACACACACACACACAGAAAACCACACAAATCCACTCTCTCAATTTATATCCGACACCAACAATAGCTTTTATTCATATGGTCAGCCATTCCAGAGTCAGTGAGTGACATTTGCAGAGAGGCAGCGATTTAAAACTCTACCAGAAGCTCTGAAATGTCAAACTACGAGGCGGCAGCACTTTAATAAGTCCTCATTTAGCAGTCCACTGGAATTCATTAACACCCCCGCCACGCTGCATGGACTCAACTGCTTTCAGTCTACTGCAATTGCTGCTCGGGCTAGGAAAAAAGCAGGAGAGGGGGGGTAATCTAGACACGCTGATGGAAAAAAGGGGTGGTAATCCAATCAAGGGCGCATATAAAATAAAATGGAGCCCCTGAGACACGAAACACTGTGTGTAGAGAGAAACTGGACCTGATTGGATATAATGCAGAATGTGTTGAATTAGAGCTCCAATGTTTAATACCCATTACTATCACTGCTTATGTTTTAATTAAGCAAATTACAGAGTTTTTTTCCATTTAAATTGAGGGACTGATATGTTGATACAGGCAATGAGGGATTTAATATGCTTTTTTTTAAAGCAATTTTTTACACTGAAGGGAAAAAAATGCAACAATTCAATCAGACCAGTAGAGATACAGGGTCACATTTTAATCAGTCTTCTTCTAAACTGAACTGGAATCAAACAAGTGAAGCTAGGAAGGAAGCCAGAGAAGGTCAAGCAGTGCTGACTATGGTAAGTGCACAGGCAACCGGGTGTGTGGCATGAATAGCTGTAACACTCTAACACTTCTTCTTACATAAAGCATGTCAACGAGTGCATTAAAGATCACTGGTCTAGGGCCTGAGGAGGAGGAGGAGAAGGAGGAGGAGGAAGGAACACACAGAATGGAGCGCTCAACCAGTAAAAGTGGAGGGATAGAGATATATTGAGATATGAAGATGCAGAAACAGACAAAAGAAAGGAGGACAGAAAGAGGAGGCGAGGAGTGAAGAGATGAGTCACTTATTTGTGCACAACTGTTTTAATCATCACAGAGCTTTTGGATCCCGCTGAACGTTGATGTATAGCGTCATTGGCTCGTAAAAAAGACAGCAACACATCCTTCCTTCCACCGACCCGCACAACACCCCTGCACACACCAGCCGCCTATTCTTATTTTCCCCGTTAAGGCCCCCTGGGGCTAACCCTCACCTTGTCTCCTTAAAGAAATATTAAAAATAATTATCCCCCCATCCCTTTGCCACTTTGCTTCAGGCTACAGATTAGCCTGTCTGAAATGTGGCAGAGACGGAGGGATGGCGGATGGCTCGGGAGAGAGATAGAGAGAGAAGTGTGAAAAAGAGGCAGCTTTACTTCTAACACCTCCGCCACTCGCTGTCCCTCTCTCTGTGCAGGATGCAGAGTGTGAAAGCAGAAGGAGGAGAGAAGCAGGCGGGGGTCATGGCGAACCGCAGTCTGGTGGAAAAGCCAGGAGACAAAATGGATGAAGGTTTAAATAAAGCTCTGTGAAAAAGTTTGCACGTTCAAGTTTTTTCACCTTGCTGTGTTACCAAAGCATTTTGAAGGCTAGTTGTAGGCTATTTGTGTCTGTCTAAGACCTGAGTAATGTATCTTGTTGCACTAACGTAGGAGGAACATTTTATTTATTTCAATGAAGTTCAAATAAATAGAAATAAGTTGTGTGCCAGAACAATTGTATTGAACTTGAACTTTGAACTTTATTTACTTTTTCTTATATATTATTTACAGTATTTTGTTTGCATCTACACCTTTTTGAAGATTTCCATGTTCATTTTAACACTGACCGCATCTAATATACAAAAAAATATATTTCTTTGTGGGACTGTCTCCATTATAAGTGGATCAAAATATGCATTTTAATTTAACAAACTAATTGTGAGCAAAAGCACTAAATCACATGATTACATATTCTCGTCCAGAGGCATAGTGCATGAAAACAAAATGACAAAATGATTTAAACTGTATCATCTATCTCAATTCTCTTAAAGCAAGAAATCCTGCCAAAACATGCCAGGGCAGCGCAGCATGGGACAAAGATGGGCGAGTGTAGCCGCTCTGATCGGAGGAATGGGTGGAGGGTGGACTAAATACCCTCAACTGGTCTGAGAGAGAGAAGGACGGAGGTCTGTGATTCCTGAGAGTAATAACTCCTGACACACGCAGGAGGACAAGAAGGTGACGGGAGATGAGGGAGGTGAGGAAGACGAGTGCGAGGAAAGGAGGATGAGGCCGTGCAGGGAAGTGAGGCGGGGAGACTGATTGCCTGTGACAAGCTGTTGGTGATATGATGGGGACAGGAGACTTTGAATATGACCCCAGTGGACACAGGGAGGAGGAGGAGGGAGGGAGGGAAGAAGATAAGACTCATAGAAAGAGGAGGAAAGTGGTAGAACAGAGAGAAAGTAGAAGAGTTAAAAACAGAAAGTAAGGAAAGAGTTTAAATGACATGATACATGGCAGAGAGGTAAAAGACTCTAATGTTTCCATTATGGAAGAGTGGAGCAGTAATGGATACAAAGAAGAGGGAGCTGGGGAGCCAAATTGAACCAGGAGAGCCTCCATATATGTGATTTTGCAAATGCAAGTTATTTTTTTTAACATCATAATCAACAGGTCACAAATATCACAGGGGGCAATTTTTGTTAAAACAGTGAACTGTGTCACGACAAATCCTCTCAAATCCATTAGCCGTGTTACAGGTGCCACTATTTCTGTGAATTTCTATTTCACAGGAACAAAGTGAACAAAGAGATCATAGCTGCTTTGTCCTTGGATCGGAAATATCCCCACGCAATCTTGGTTGCTAAACACTCGAAATGCGGAATACTTCCTTCGCACTTGATGGGGAGGGGGGCGGGAAATAGATATCACCAAATCAAGGTAGAAATAATCACAGAACATCTGCAAAATCCTGATGAGAGACAGAGATGAGAATGGCGTGCCTCAACTCTTTCTCACCTCACTTTGGGAGGACAGCGAGAGAGAGAAAAAAGAGTGGGGAGGAGTGTATAGAGCAATTTGGGATGAGATAAGAGGAGAAAGGAGGAGGACAGCGAGAAAGAGAGAGAGAGAAAGGGGGAGACGGGAGGGAGAGAAGGGATGAGTAATTGAGACAATGATCAGCAGTGATGGAGGGGATGTGAAGCGCCAGAGGACGGAGGAGAGGAAGGGCGTCGCTCCGCCACCCTCGATCGTCAGGAAGACAGGAGGGAGAGGCGGAAGAAGTGGAAAAACTTAATTAATGAAATAATACCACAGTCAACCTCAATCAGACGGCACAGCGCCGAGGCTGTGCACACAAGGAGGCAGGCAGCCAGGCCGGCCGGGGGAGGAGTGGGTATCCAGTCTGTGGAAAAGATCACACCTTGGATGGGAGTTTTCCTCTGTGTCTGTCTTGTTATTACTAAGGTCAGCAGAGGGCCAAACCTTTTCTCTGCCTCCACTTATGTAAAAGTGGAAGACGACTCCCCTGGAATTGGAGCTGCAAGATACATCTTCTTTT
>NC_045751.1:5188749-5195755 GCF_008692095.1 Etheostoma spectabile
TTTTTTTAATCGCAATCAACTTGCACAATAAACACATTGCAAAAGGCTGGGACATATCAAAAAAGACACTCAGAGATTTTACAGGTTGGTTGAAAGAAAATATCAGTAGAAAACTGCACTTTAAACTGTAAGTGTCTTTTTTTGTGGTGCCTATTATATTCAATTCAATGTTCAATAACAGAACGTTGGAAATGATTTCCTTTCATTTGTTTTAAATTCAACAAGCAATTTGTTGTGTTTTAGCAGAATACTGGAAACAGTAGAAAGACAGAGCTGAGTACACTTTAATATCTGTTTATTTATCCCAAGTAATATCGTTATCGCATATAGCATATTTTCCTCATATTGTGCGGCCCTAACTGGAATCATATCTCACATCTTTCATTCATTCAGGGACTTAAACTCTACTGCTGGACATGCGTTCAGCTCTATATTGCCTGTCAGCAGCTGCAGTGGACTATGCAAAGCGACTTTATTTGCATGAAGAAGCAGCCCAGGCCTTAATATTTGCCATCCCACTCGATCCCTCCCACTCATGTGGTGTGTTTTTGCAGCCCTGGTTATTTATGGTTATATATATTCCACACATGATGAGTGACAGCTGGCCTCCCGCAGCAAAAACACTTGCTCCTATGTGAGTGATGTGAATTTGTGTACGTGGTGATTTTGGTATTTCCATCACATCCTTCTTTCTACTTGGGGACACGACTCACGTTTCACTTTGCTCAAAAGTCACAAGAAGTGCTGTTTTATTGCCTGATTTCAAGTATTTCTGTTTAAAATGTTTTTTTTTGCAGAGCGACATCATGTATACTTTCCAGGTTTTGGTGATATATGTTGTTTTAGGAAGTGACAACAGGGATTTCTGAGGCACTGCTCCAAGGTTGCATTATCAACCAGTTAAAGTGGGCAACATACCCCAGGGCCCCGCAACCGCAGTGGCCCCAAATGTTAAAAAATAGTTTAAGAATATCCACAATAAAGGACAGTATCAAATGAAAGATAAGTGGCTATAACTGGGTCACTTAATCCTCAGGTCCTGTGTAGATTTTAGAGGTAGGGGTGCACACATCAAGTCCAGGTATCAGTCTTAAGCTGGTTTGGGATTTCCAGAATAATGGTAGTCTAACAAAAAGATAAAACTACAGGCCCCAGGCAGATTAATGCCACTTGAAAAGTAATGAAGCTGCAGGTTATTCATGTTAGGCGGAGCTCTACTGCTGTTGTGTTTAAAACTGTATGTGTGGCCGAGCTATTGCAACAGTCCAAGCTTACTACTGTACCCCACACACACACACACACACACACACACACACACACACACACACACACACTCAAAGTGGGGATATCTTTTCTGATGACAGCTAGAATAAAGGGAGCAAAACTGAGAAAAAAAAGCAGATCAAACACCAAACTGAGTGAAGAAACAGGCAAACAAGGGCCAGGGAGGAACAAAGTCTGCTCTCTCCTTCTGTGCTGTCTCACGTTCCACGTGCACAACAGCACCCCCGCTAGCCTCTGGTGTGTGATGGTATGTTAGCTACGTCAGGTTAACGAACGCGATAATCATGAATGCAAATGAAACCTGAGAAACACTATTGGAAGTGGGTGTTTTTGTTTTGCCCCGGGTACACTGGTGCATGCTAAGCCTGGAGGGGTTTGAGTGTGTACGTCTGTGTGTTCGTTTGTGTCTATGTGTGCGCAAAGTGCTCCCATCTGTGCAAATCAACCTAAAACCAATGTGTTGCTTCACAGCAGCTTTAAAAATCCCCAGTTTAGTTGTACTTGTTTGGTTTTTGGACCACATTCTTCAAAAACAACCACAAAACTAAGTTTGTCACTTGGTTGGACTGGGAAGTGTGTGTGTTTGTGCGTGCGCGTGTGTGGGTGTTTGTGTGCGTGTGAGTGCAGAGGGTACTTCGGGGTGGGATTTACAGTTGCTTTCCTGTTTAAATTTGTAGTCCTCACTCTCCAGAGGCTCTATGTGCTCCATGTGTGTCATCATGATGATGAAGAGCATATAACCCGATCCTCTCTCTCTTAAGGCGAAGCTTAAGGATTCATTCTCTCCCTCTCTTCCTCCCCACGTCCTAGCTCCCCCACCCAAAAAAATAAAATAAACCTGGATCTTGGCATCGAAATTTCCTGTAACTAAAACGTCTTCATAAATCTCCTACGATGCTTTTATAACCTGGCTATGACGCATTAACGAAGCTATCACAAGCCATTACCTTGCGGCGGCGGCGAAGAGGGGAAAATGCATTAAGTTGTGTACTGAAACAGAACAGGCCTTATTTTAGCTCCCCCTCGAAAAAAAAACACACCAACCGAGTATTATTTTCACATTCCACCTCCAAATACACAGCACACTACATTAATTCCAACATAGCATGAGGTTTTCCAAACTTTTCTTTCTGCAAAGCGTGCAGGTTTCTTGTTCTATTGTTGCAGACAAAGGCCCACTGTTGACTGTGTTGTGGTAGCACTTGATCCACAAATGGGAGCGGCTACAAACAAGGACAGCACAAAAAAGACGTCTGCATGTTTGGCGCCTCTGTTGCGCGACGTCGTGATGGCATATGTGTGTTTTGGAGCCGGGACAAGAATGATAATGTTTGTCACACGAGGTAATGTGAGAACGGGAGGAGCGTTGTGCTGACAAAAATCGGTGAAACATTGGCTTGTTTTTCCTCTTACACCAATACATGCTGCAGGGTGCTTTGAATGGGAAGAGCACAAACATATGGCACTTAAGCATACTTTGGACTTTGATTACCGTGAAAAAAAACATTTAATCTGATCCATACAATACTGAAAGATTAAGATAAATCTAATTATTTTACCGCCAAAAGTGCCAAAATAAATTAAAGCCACATTTCTCATTTCTGCTACTGGCTGATTCCTAATGAGAACTTCTCATTTTAAATTTTAGTCTGTACTATTGTGATCTAAGTATGACATTCATACTTTTATACTATAACCTTGTATAAAATAAATTTACTAATGCGATGTGTGCCATTTTTAGCCTTGTTTTTTGCCCACGTTTGTGTGAGAGAGCACCAGAGGCGACGAGACCTGGACAGGTCAACATTGGGAGACAAGTCATGGTCACAGGTTGAACTCACATGATGTGTCACATGCTGACCACACACACACACACACACGCACACAATCTTACACAAGCCCCCAATTTCACACATGCCTCCACAGTGGACACCATTACCTCTAAACCCTGGACCTGTCATAGTGGAGCTAGCACACACACAATCCACAGGGGAAAATGATCTCAGTGTCTTTGCTTGCGTGCGCTTCATCTCTCTTCTGTGCCCGATGACATTTTAATTCTCAGCAGTTATTCGCTTTCCATCCATCCTGTTCTATTACAATCACCCGCCCCCTCCCCGCCATTCTATTCGCCCTCTCTCTCTCTCTCCTCTACCCCTCCCTCCCTCTGTTTCTCCTTTCCATGCCCATGCGCTTGGAGGGTGGGCAACTCAGAATCACATCGTATTAACCTCCAGCACCAAAACACACAGAACAAACTGGGCCGCAGCACAGCAGAGCGCCCCCCCCCCCCCAAACACCAGGAGTGTTGGAAGTCAGTAGGCAGTAGGCATAAAACACGGAGGTAGGTTTCTTCCCATTCATTCGCACGTTAATTAAAAGACGAGAAACAAATCGTGGACGAGCAAACACAAAAAGTCTGACTGCCCAATTCCGAAAAAATCCTTGGTGGATAAATGTGATCGCCAGAGCATAGACATACATAATGGACCAAAAGAAAGGCTGGCACAAAAGCGAGGGAGGGAAAAAAAGTAAAAGAAAAGAGGGAGCCATTAAAAAGAGGCCTAGTGTAGTGGATGAGCCTTGTGTAACGTCAGTAAAGTGCTAGCCATGTAGGACAGTCAAGACCAATGTTCCTTACAAGTGGGTCAACGTTTCCTTCCTGGGGCAGAGAGGGCATTCTGTGTCTGTCTATGTGTGTGTGTTTGTGTGTGTGAGTGTGTGTGTGTGTGTGTTTGTGTGTCTGTTAACTTCCACAAACCTGACCGAAACTGCTATCCCTGCAATCCCTGTCAAGTGCACCTCGGAGTGGACCACCATGCATATTGAATGAATACTTCAATGACTACTTATCAATACTTAATGAATAGTTATCAGTGACTCCCTGAGTGACTTCTATAGCACTGATTTTTTTCCTTCTTCTTCTAAAGGCTTTTAAAAAGGCATGCGGAGCGTTTTTAGATGCAGCTCAGTGCTACGTAACGCAGCCCAACACCGGCGAGGCAGACAAGAGGAGGCTGAGCGGCCCTGGGAGTTCACGGTCGCGTTTCAACGTCTGAATGTGAGATTTTCCAGTGCTGGCTGAGGTGATTTGCTGCAGTCGCACAGAATGAGAAGTAACACTTGAAGCCATCGCAAGGAATCTGGCTGACGGCAGATCCTGATGTGTGCGTGTCCTTGTCTGGTGGCATATGTCCATCTAAGGGTTTGTGTGTGCTTGTGGGTAGCCGTTCTGCATTATATCAGCCACTAGATTGGAGGCCTGGAGAAATGGGTCAGCGCCAGCCTCGTCGTTTGCTCTTGCTGTCTCTCCTGCTCTTTTCTCATGTTTTTTTTTTTTCTTTTACCCAGCCTCTTTTATTCCCAAGTTGCTCCCAGAATAAAAACGAAACACCTCCGGTTGTCCACTCCTCCCACGGCTGCCTGGATCTGGGTTAAACCAGTGAAGTCCATCACTCTCTTTCCCCGCCTACTCCTCTTTCTTTTTCCAATTAAGGTGAAACACTTGCGGTCTCCTGACGTTAAGATTGAAGAACAGCCTTATGATTAACAATGATGATGTTGATTAATGTAAATTAGCCATGTCACAGAGAATTTCCACCGTACGTCTACGTCGACTTCACTCTCCCTAGCTCAGGACCTGGCTCATGGTGACTGGAGCTAAGTGTTTCGTCAAGGTGGCCGCACGCACACGCACACACACACGCACACGCACACGCACACGCACACGCACACGCACCTGTTGCAAAAAAAGGGGGAGGGGGTGAGACACAGGAAACAGGATATCATAACTAATAGTACTGAAGAGATTTCGCCCTCTCCCTTTCTTACATTAATGCTCCCATCATTTATCCTGTTGTCTTGTTTTTGGGCCAGTAAGTTGCCCTCAAAACCCTCCCCTCCACTCTCCCATGAACGCACACACACCCACTCCTACACACAAACACACGTGTGTGAGTGCTCAATCGCCAAACAAAAGCCCTCAGACTCACATTAGCCTGATTTACTGTCTCAATTTAAGCATGAATTCTGTGCAGCGAAGAGGAAAACAGGCGACAACGTCACCTAACTCCTGTCACTTTGTCATACTTTCATCACAGGGGAGGAGGGGAGAAAATAAAAGCAGCAGTCTGTTGCAGCAATCGCTCTCACCTCCAGTAGCTCTCCCTCCTCTCAAACATTTCCCTCTGCCTCTCCTTTCAATTACTGCCTTTATGTTTCCAGCCTTCCTGCTGTCCCCCTCTTTGTAGTGGCTTCCTCTCAGGCAGAACCTAACTGTGACATTGTCTGTCATTGCAGGATTACAGCATTGGCACCTCGCCACGAACATGCCGAAGACGCGGAAGAGGCGACCCGACGCCGCATGTGATCTGCTCTGCCACGGGGTTCAAACCCTTCAACGGGAAAAACAACTCAGGAAACACTGCATGTATCTAAAGAGAAAACTTCCCTCTGGGACACTGAGCTGTCAGATTCCCTTAAAAATAAGTGACTTTGAGTCAACTTTGTAGCTGATGGTGACTTTTACACAATGGAGATACTGCTGAAGAATTGGCATGACACTGTTTAAGGAGCAATAAGAATACACTTTGTACCTCATGGATATTTTTGGAGTCATTTATTGGATGATATTTTGTAACTACCATATCTATTCCTTTTCAAAGCAAAACAAATCACAGTGTTCCCTTGAAATGTTATGCCTTACAAAACACTTTGAACTGCATCATGTCCATTAAACACTGGCTAATCTCCATTTTTAATAACATCAATGACGAAATCTATAAGTAATTGTGAGATTATATAAAACCTCTCTGAAGGACAGGCGGTCGAATAACGCCGGGCCTATTTCTTGCTTTTGGGTTTGATATCTGGGTTATGCTTCTTTTTGGTGAAATAGAAATTGGGAAACAGGGAGGGGAGAGAAGTTGCTCAACTGAAGGACAAACGTCTGGTGAAACAAGAAGCTAAGAACGATGCAAAAAAAAAAAGAAAAAAGAGGGAAGTGGGTCAACGGTCTGAAGGGAGGAACGTGACAGCGATCTGTGACATGTAGCAGGAGAGAAAGAAAGCAAAAGCAAGTGGGAAGATGGCGGCGGGGAGAGGGGAGGGACTTCTAAATTAAGAAGAAGGGAAGCAGAAGGGTGTGAAGGAGGAGAAGGAGTACGAGTAAGGGTGAAAACGTGAGAGAAAGATGGGAAAAGACAGCGTCCATGGGAGGCAGGAGCTGAAAATGCCCTCGAAATGACTGTTACTCCTTTCTGGGTGATAGTAACGGCAAATGTCTAAGACCCCAGAACTTACAGGAGGTTAGGTCTCCTAAACACACACACACACACACAGATTTCCCCCTTCAGACAATGACTTTCTGAAAGGAGGCAGTGAAGGAGTGGGCCTGCAGAGGAGCAGTACATCTTAAAGACTGTAATTACACATAACTGTCAGTCTAATTAAGGATTTTAATGAACTCCATGAGAGCTCAGAAAGGACAAAAACCTCCAGCCACTGGAACGTGTGCGTTATTGTTTGTGTGTATGTGTGTGATAAATGATGCTCTCGAGGAAGAACGTGTGCATAAACAGCATCACAATCAAACATTTTAATGAGCCGGAGTGCAGCTTTGAGGTCCACCGTCTAATAAACATGCATACCTGGGTCTCTCATCTCCTGTTGTGGCACACACACACACACACACACACACACACACACACACACACACACACAC
>NC_045751.1:5195765-5221846 GCF_008692095.1 Etheostoma spectabile
ACACACACACACACACACACACACACACACACACACACACACACACATTTCCTGTCGCACTCTCTATGGTGATAAAGTGCCAATGCCCTGCCCACTGCTACGCGTAAATGGACCTATAGGAAAGACCTTTGAAACAATTGGATTTACCATTAAGGAAAACCTTACTTAAGTTTGTATCTAATCTGCATTATACATCATTAAGCTTAGCTGCTAAAACTCTTGGCTGCACTCTGCTGTTGGCTGGCCAGGTTAAGGAAAATAGATTGCACTCTAAGGCTGATGTTAGCAAAATGGTGGGTCTTAATCTAGTGGCAGAAACAGAATCAACTCTTGTTTGATTTTGGGTGGGCGAGCTAAATTGTGTATACTGATAACTACGGGTAATTTGTAAAGAATCAGACATTATTTTTGTTACCTACTTCTGACGGTATAAGTAACTCAACACATTTTAACACTACTATCATTCTATCTAATTAGCATTTTGTGTGATGGCAGGGGCCACAGCCACCACCATTTATTTAAGGGCCCAAACTCACATTTCAAGAAACACTGGAGACATGGAAAAAAAGTCTCTCTTCTCTTTCTCCCTTAACTTTCCTTCTTTCATTGCATGCCTTTCTTAAACCAGCGGCTATGTCATGGACTGTGAACACAAACCACACACACACACAGAAGCACTTTAAACCTGGCTCAGTTTTAGTGTTTAAATGCAGCAGCCAAGACACAATCCTGACGAGCACGGCGGTCCTTCTAATGGATCAACACAGATTCAATTCAATGGACCAGTGTATGTGTATACTTGCCTTAAATGTCCTTGAACCATGACTGTAATTCTTGACTACAGAGTTGTGCATTTGTGTGAGTGTGTGTGCTCCTTCTTTGTAATGGATGCTTTAGCCAATACAAGCATATACAGTACGTTATAAGACAGAAATGTTTGACTAATCATTACCAGTACAGCCCCCCCATCCTCTGCCCACTCTCCTCCCCTATTATTCTTGTTTTCTAAAGAGGAAAGCAGGACAAACACACATACACACACACACACACACACACACACACACACACACACACACCACCACCACACACACACACATGAGCCAGCCAGCCGAAATAATACATCTTGACATCTGTGCCTGCGTACTGCTCTAGGGATAGATTGGAGAGAAGGTGGAAAGAAAGGGTGAGATATGAAGGGGAAGATGATGGGCAGCAGAAAGCATAGGGCAATTATATACCGTTTGTGTGTGTGCTATATACTAAATAATGTGTCAGTGCACAATTCTATAAGTGTGCAACACAGAGAGGCAGAGAGTGATGACAGTTGTGTTTGTTTAGCTCCTCTGTGATTAAAGCAGCCTGCTAGAAGCGGTGTTCTTAGCTGTATGGCACTCTGTCTGTTTTTTATCATCTGTGTGTGTGTGTGTGTGTGTGTGTGTGTGTGTGTGTGTGTGTGTGTGTGAGTGTGTGTGTGTGTGTGCCACATGCATGCTCATGCTTGTCTCTGTTTTTCAGAAATGTAGGTGTATTTGCACTCTGTATATGTCTTTAGTTTTGAAGGGTGTTTATGTGTGTCTTAAATCCTATTTGCACGTTGATGCATGTGAGCGCATGTGTTGCTGTCTGTCTGCGCCTCCTCTTCAAAATGTGTGTTTTAAAGTCTAATCTCCTGGTCTCGTTTGCTTAAGTGAAATCATCCACGGTTGTCTTGTGCATGCGGGACTGGAAAAACTTGTGTGCGGCTGTGTGTGTGTGTGTGTGTGTGTGTGTGTGTGTGTGCGCTCATTAGGACAAGGTTTCTCTCATTCTGTCCTGACGTTAGTTTGCATTCTTGTCTGTTTGGTGTAGACTTTATTTCATCTGACAGCTGAAACATGTCTGTCTGTCTCTTTCTGTCACCTCCGTTTTCAAGTTCAACAGGCTTTATTAACCTGATAAGATCGTTCTCACACCGCCAAAGTAAAGTACACAACACAGAGTCTGTCAAGGTAGATAAAAAAAAACAATGTGTAACAGAAACCTGTGTTGCAACTATAACTGAAAAGTGTACTGAAGTTCTAACAACACAATCAATTCAAGGAGGGACTGAGCATTAAAAGTTCAGGTTACAGGTTTGATCCATGTTTCCAATCAAAGTCTCCATAAAAAAATATGATGCTTCTCTAATGTGCTTTTATTTTGCTAAAAAAACACTCACTGTCTTGCCCAAGGGTACTTCAACAGTGGATGCTTTAATCTATTTCTGCACAATCTCAATCAAACGCTGTTTTGTTTGTCAAAAATATTAAAAAGCACTTGACCAGAGCGTGTTATTTTAGTATTTTAGGGTGTTTACACCTATTATTCTCTTCCATCATGTTTTGATGGTTAAACATAAATCTGGAAACTGGATCTGGATACCTTCAGTAAAGGGAGTAGGGAGGACTCTGGAAACCTATAGCAAAATCTTTATTTCCTTCTTTATCTTTTATTTATTCTTTATCTTTATTTTTTATCTTTATCTTTTGACTCTTTTGCATGTGAAAGTAATAGGACAGTAATAGGAATGCATGTATCTCGCTTTTCGCGCTGTCACCGAGTTACAGCGGGGAACCGAAAGAGGATAGAGAACCAAATGAGTGTGCCGTGCAGAGAGAAAGAGAGAGCAGGAGACAGAGTGACAGACATGCAGAATGACAAAAAGAATAGAGACGGAGACAGAGATGCAGAGGAGAGGCAGAGAGTTTGAGTGAAACTTTTAACAGGGTCAAGTATGAGGTTCTACTATTCATAATTTAAACATGCCATTCACACACCCAGCTCCCGTAGGATCACAAGCCCACTACTCTTACCTCCAAGGAGCACTGCTAGCAGTTCTGTTAAAGGCCTAGTTCAAAATAAAAAATAAAGCTGCCAAAATATGGCAGATGGGAGACATTTTCCCCTCACAAACTGACTGTCAAAATCTCACATAACAAGAACTGATTTGGAGCTGCAAGGATTGATATAAGTGTGATGTACTCTCGACAGTCGGGGAGCAAAAAGAGTGCACTTCAACGTCAATGTCTTCAATGAGGGGTACTTAACTAAAAATATCAGTTCCACAGAAGTACTCAGTGACAGAAAAAAGGTAGCACAAATCCCAGCAAATAGGCAGAATCATGTTAGCATCTCATATAACGCACCAGCCCTAAATAAACCATGACTAATTTGTCACTCGGTGTCATATTTGTGGGCTGTGCAACCTTTTTCTTCCCGAGTGCTGCCGCCAAAACTTCTTCGATTACTTTATCAGTAATCCGTTTAAAACAGCATGCTCCAAGTGCTGTAAATCTGTCCCGCTGCTCTAATCTTCCCTTCATCATACATTTCCTAATCACACTCCAAAAATAACAAACCTGAAATGACTAACTCTCTTCTTTCTGTACAAGACCTGAGCCAAACACAAAGCTATCAGAGGTTTATGGCGTGCGCATGAATCACTAAAGACTAACAAACTACCCCTTTCACCTTGTTATATTGTAAAAGAAAAGAAAAAAATTGACTTTATTCTTAATTAAAGCTTCAAATAATTTGAAATGGACCTGCAATAATGTAATAGTGCTTTCTTGGCAAGGTCAAGCTTGTAAAAACAGTTCTTAAATCTTCGAAGGGACAAAACAGGATAAATAAAGGTTAAACCAATAAAACAGACGGGGCCTTCTCCATTAAACCTTGTCTTTCCTCCAGCCGGCCGGTTTCCAGAGGCAATGACAGCAGAGCGGTTGCTACAGATGAGGTAAGACGCTATTTGCCACAACAGGGCCCTCTTCTCTCTCGCAGCGCCACCAAGAGAGCAACCGAGCAAGGCTGGAGGTGTCAATGAATTAGTTCACTGTTTTCACTCATTACACCCAACTGACTGACTCACTTTTTCTGTCTTTATTTACACCCTTTTCTTCGTCTCCGACTTCTCTGGCACCACACACATACACCCAACAAAGACCCTGCTTATAACGAGGGAATAGCGGTGTCTGAGTGTGGGTTATTCTTTGTGTGTGTGTGTGTGTGTGTGTGTGTGTGTGTAGGGAGGGGGATTATGGCAGTTCCAAAGCTGTGAATAGGGGCCAGGCTGGGCCTTGGCCCCGGCTGAATTAATTACTCTAATTAGCTTCTTAATTGCATATATTAAACCAGTGGTTAGCAGGGCTGGAGCCGTGGTTAGGGCTTGGATCTAAAGCTGGAGCCGGGGGTGGGTACAGGCGGACAAAAGGGTAACACACACGCAGAAGTGGCAAACCAGCTACACCTCCCCCCACCTACTTGATGTAGTCTGAAGTGGAGGAACGAGACCAAGCTCTCCCGTCCATGATGAGGGTATTCAATTATCCAACCCTCCACCCTCTTCATCAATATATAATAAGCGTACATAGCAGCGGCAGATGTGTGGTACTAATATGGACGATAAGCCCCCCCCCAGAGAGAACAGTAAGGATTAATATAATACCCACAGGGACTACTTGAAGCAGTCTTCATCTGAAACTCTTTACTGTATCACTTACTCAGCGCTTCGCTCCCTGTGACATTCAAGAAGTTGAGCCCTGCCGCTGATTTGTGACCATCGAGCCTCGCCCAGTATGGCCACGCACAGACTTACAGGGTCCATTACAACATCAGAACTATTAGTTCCACCGCTCCTTCCACTTCGTAGCTTTTTTGGCTCATACATTTTGTGCATTCTAAACGATTATCAAAACCATTGGCTCTCCAGAGCGGACAACATGCATCAAATTAAGCTTTTTTTTTGGCTTGAGTTGACCCTAGAGTAAAACTGAGCCAGACTAAGAAAGAAAGAGATCCTCTTGCCAATATAAGTGATGTGTGTGTGTGTGTGTGTGTGTGTGTGTGTGTGTGTGTGTGTGTGTGTGTGGAGGGCATTTGGGCTCTGTCAGCGAGAGGCGGGGGAGAAAAATTGCAGAAAACGCCTTGTTGTATTTGTGAAATGCACCCAAAATATATCACAACAATGACGATTAGTGGAGAACAAGTAAACAGCCAGTCCGCTAATGAATCTCTCTTCAATAAACAAGAGGAGTACACGTGCACGCATGCACACAAGCATGCACGTGCACGAGCGCAGAGTAATAATGATGTTCTTCGTGCAGTTTTTTGGGGTAATTAGGGCTGCTTAAACAGTGGTTGAAAGGGATTTGCAGCTGATTGTTTGTCCTTGTGTCTTTGAGCCGTGGGCCCTCTTGTTCCACTGAGTGTCAACACTGTCTTCTTCTACTGTCTCCTCACAGCACATATAAATCCTCTTTCAGCCCGTCCACAGACAACCCTTCCTCTGCTTCCCTCTCTTCTTCTGCATGCTCAAATTATTCCAGCTCGTCTGTTCCCTGTAATTTACTCTCCCTCTCTCTCTTACTTTTCCTCCTCCTCTTCATCTCCCATCTTCTTCTACTGAGCAGCTGCCGGGTCAAATCCAACCCTAAGAACACCACAATCTCCCTCACACTGGCAAAGATCACGCTTGTTACTTAAAAAACACCAGCACTGTGCGTGTGATTGCGTTCTCTTGAGTTCAACACTGTGGAAAATACATTAATTTGTTTTCTTTTTGAAAGTTAGAGGAGAAGAATGGTATCAATGCTGTGTCTGTGAGTCAGGATACTAGCTGTTTGCCCTGATTCCAGGCGTTATGCTAAGCTAGGCTAAACCCAGCCTTCTCATCTCACTTTTGAAAAGAAAGAAAGTTCAGATACATCGTATACATAAGACAGCTAACATTGCTTTTTATTTTTTTGGACATAGCCAGGCTCACTATGCCCTTACTCCAGCCATTTGTTTATTCCACTCATATTATTTCCTAAAATGTCTTCATTATATTAATGAAAAGGGTAGGACAGATGGCTTATTGAAAAATGTTAGCAAACAAAGTTAGTCAGTAAGCAAACACACAAACACACACACACACACACACACACACACACACCACCACACACACACACACACACAAACACACACACACGCAAAAGCACTCTGTGTGCAGGGCTCAGCATCTGTCTGTGTGAATGTGGATCAGGGGTCATGTTTGCCTGAACCTGGACACTAAATCAAGGCAGTATTAGCAAGCTAACGCGTTCTACTGATGGCAGAGGTCAGCCGAGAGGTGTGCTTGTTTTCACCCCCCCCCCCCCCCAACCGTCTGATGTGCCGGGTAAACATCCTTCTGCAAAAGGTTCACCAACAGAAGGCGGCAGCACAATGATGCCTTTGTCGTCAAGAAAAAAGTTGTATATCTATTTGTGTGTGTGTGTGTGGTGTGTGTGTGTGTGTGTGTGTGTGAGAAAGATAGACAGTGTAGGAAGGTTAAATGAATCAAACAATGTTAACCAGGCCCAATCCAATTAGGGAGGGATTCTTCTTGTCTGACCTTTAGCAGGAGACATATTCACACTCACACACGCAATCAGCCTACACTCCACCAACACAACTACACACACAAACTCTCACAAACTACACGCTCAGCTTTCCACACAAATAAGACTCTCACGCAAGCACACACCAATGCACCCTCTGCCTTCCCGCCCAAACACACACACACACAAACACACAATCGTACGGACAGTAGCGTGGCTCTGATTGCTGACCTAAATCGGCCAGGCGATCTGTCACTTTCTCTTACTCACACTCAGCACACATCTTTTTTTCATCTTTTTCCTCCCCTTTCCCTTCTCCCTCTCTCCTCTTGTTTTCTTGCTCACATATCCCTCGCTCTCTCCCAGTGTCACTTTACATCAGCTCACTTCCGTGCCTCTTCTCTCCCCTATTGTTGTTACCACACGTACCTTGGCCTCATTTGTATGCCACAATAAAGGTGTAAGCGTACAGTATGTTGCATGTGGACAGTGGTCTCGCAGTAATCTGTATTTAAGGATGTGTACATATTCTCATTCTCATGTAATGACGCTAGATATAAAAGCCTGGGGCACTTTATCATTTAAAACACTTGAGTTGACACCATCCTTTCAAATAGAATCATTTTTTCTACTATCCTCTTCCTCTTATCCCATGAGAGATGCAAAAAAACTTTATCTCTATAGGGGAAATTAGTAGGATCCGTTGATCCAAACCCCTGCTGGCCAATTCTATTCCATTTTCCACTTTTGCACTTTATTTGAGGCTATTTTCACACATGAGAGTTTACTTGAGGCGGTTCGATGTGTTTAGCAGAGTGTGAAAAATGTGTTGCCAGCTAGAAAAGCGGTCTCAGGCCCACCTCAAAATAGTTGTCAGGGGCTGGCTTGAAGCAAACCCGAGGCATGTCCCCTGAGAGCCACAACAGATGTGAAAGCCTTAACACACTGGAAGTTAAAAAAAATGTCTAACACAATTTTACTTGTGTGCCACTAAATACAGGTAATTGGGATTTCTCTGGTTTTAGGGATGCTATTTCTGCACATTATTTTTCTCCTACTGTCATGCTGTGAATATACCTGTATTCATCCTCTGTCTGAAGAGCTCAGTTTTAGCGCCTGTCTCTTTAATCTCCCCTCCTGAAAAAGCCCAGTCCGCTCTGATTGGTCAGCGTTTACAGGTCTTACGCATCTGCACTCTCAGAGACACTTTCTATCTTTATATAGCATGGTCATGACATCACAACCTCACGGAAGTCCTGACGGCTCATTTAATGTTTCTGAATACGGGCTGTGGGCATCTCTCTGTGGATTGAGTGAGTTTTGATACTTTCACAGTATTTATACCTTGACCTGCTTAATAATTCATACAAAATACATTAAAAAGAAGAAACCTGACATTTTTACCATGCCTGTGCACACTGTAAATTCGAAATGTTGATAGTAAACTCCAAAGAGATCCCTTTCAGACATGGCCGTGGGAACTAGGGGTGCGGAGGGTGCCGCAGAAAGGTAGACAAACTACAACCATAATTAAAAATGACATACATTTATTTTTTAATGAATTGATTACTGATTAACCTACTGCATTTTCTTTACAATTAAATGTACAATTAAATGTAATTTGATTTTACAATTTGGTTTGGAAGAGCTAAACACATAATTTGACCAGAATTAATCTGCCAATGTGGCCAAGAGCGAGGCGCGCTGCGCACCTCTGACACTCAGTCATGAGCGAAGATAGTTGTGGAAACTTTCCTGGTGGGGTCAACAGTACAGAAGTTAGCTTGCCTATATCACACAAAAGTGCATTTTGGGTTTCTTCATAAATCAATCACAGGCTAAAAAAACCTAATAGACCCGAGTCAGAAAACCCAGCAACTGTAACTGAAAGAAGTAGCAGCAGCACTTCTACACCTGTCACTCCCACAGCGACCCTGCTAGCAACAGACGACGAGGCAGCTAACTTTTGATTTAATTTAATTCAGTGATGTGTTTCATACCCTTGTATTTTGCGGCTCAGTGGTTGAGCTTATAGTAGGCCCATTCTGTACCATTGGCGTAGCTTTGTGCCTATATCCTGTGTTACCCATGCCTAGTTTTGCCCTGTCTTGGGTTTTGGATTTCATTCAAATGCTTGTGGAGTGTTGTGATGGATACAGTGTGGAGTGTGGTGGTTGACTTTGGCTGAAAATGTAATTCTCGACTCAAAATATGTTCCCGCAGCCATGCTTTCAGAAGTGAGAGCTCCGTGACTATTTTATTTTGGGTATTTTTGAGCTATAGCACAAAAAGGTGGCACTTTTTTAAAGGGTTTACAAACCATTACACATAATTTAATTCATGATGAGATAAGTGGTTAATACTATATGTTTAAATGATGTATGACTACTTGCCAATATATATGTAAGTGTATCCCTTCATCTATGACAGAAGTAAAGGCATGATGTATAGTGCTACACCAGCATTTAGAATTCAGTGGGATTATTCTGAATAAAAGAACCCCTATCCTCGCTCTAAGCCCCTCACTGTGGTCAGCTCGTTTCTACCTCCTTCGCCCTTTCTCCTCCCTCCTTCCTGCCGCTTCCTCTTCTCTCCCCTGTGTCTCTGGTTGCTTTAGAGCCTGGCAGGAGGCTCAGATCTGAGAGCTTAAACTTGATCAAATATTCAGCAGATATAGATTTCTCACAGTCCCTGGCTTCTCCACCTCTTCCACCCAGCTGCTTTCCATCTCTCCCTCTACCCGTCCTTTCTTTGAATCACCGCTCACCGCAGTCGCAAACAAAGTTGTGTGCCGCGCACGAACACACACACTCACATACTCTCGCACAGACAGCCACGCACGTATGCACAAGGGGAATCATAAACTAACGCAGAGTGGCGAAGAGATGCAGCTCATTTAGGCTGCAGTGCAGTGTTTCTCTCCGCTTCCTCTCCTCCATTGTCTCGTCTCTCTCCTCTATTTCACTCTCCGTTTCACTAATGTTTCCCATCTTTCTCCTTCTCTTCGTCACACTTTCTCTCCCTCTCTCCCTCTTTCTGCCTTCCTTCCCTCCCTCCCTCTCCCCCATCTGGATTCTGTGTCATTTATTTCAGCTTAACCCTGATAAATAAACCAGTGAGTACCTCTGCATTATTGAACACTTCGACATTGCTGTCTGCAAGCACTGCGCCGGCCCAGTCCTGTCCAACAATTAGACCACACACACACACACACACACACACACACACACACACACACACACACACACGACATTTCCTGTCAGCACCTCTTATGGTGATAAAGTGCAATGCCCTGCTCCACTGCTACGCGTAATGGACTCTATAGGAAGACCTTTGAAACAATGGGATTTCCATTAAGGAAAACCTTACTTAAGTTTGTATCTATCTGCATTATACATCATTAGCTTAGCTGCTAAAAACTCTTGGCTGCACTCTGCTGTTGGCTGGCCAGGTTTAAGGAAATAGATTGCCACCTAAGGCTGATGTTAGCAAAAATGGTGGGTCTTAATCTAGTGCAGAAAACAGAAATCACTCTTGTTGATTTTGGGTGGCGAGCTAAATTGTGTATACTGATAACTAACGGGTAATTTGTAAAGATCATCCTTATTTTTGGTTACCTACTTCTGACGGTATAATACTCAACACATTTTAACACTACTATCATTCTATCTAATTACAATTTTGTGGGTGATGGCAGGGGCCACAGCCACCACCATTTATTTAAGGGCCCAAACTCACATTTCAAGAAACCCGGGAGACATGGAAAAAAGTCTCTCTTCTCTTTCTCCCTTAACTTTCCTTCTTTCATTGCATCGCCTTTCTTAAACCATCGGCTATGTCATGGACTGTGAACACAAACCACACACACACACAGAAGCACCTTTAACCCTGGCTCAGTTTTAGTGTTTAAATGCAGCAGCCAAGACCAGTCCTGACGAGCACGGCGGTCCTTCTAATGACAACACAGATTCAATTCAATGGACCCGGTATTGGTATACTTGCCTAAATGTCCTTGAACCATGACTGAATTCTTGACTACAGAGTTGGCATTTTGTGTGGTTGTGTGTGCTCCTTCTTTGTAATGGATGCTTTAGCCAATACAACATATAACGTACGTTATAAGACAGAACTGTTTGACTAATCATTACCGTACAGCCCCCCCCATCCCTGCCCACCTCCTCCCCTATTATTCTTGTTTTCTAAGAGGAAAGCGACAACACACATCACACCACACACACACACACACACACCCAACACACACACCACACAACACACCACACACACACACACACCACCACCACACACCAACACACTGACCAGCCAGCCGAATAATACATCTTGACATCTGTGCCTGCGTACTGCTCTAGGGATAGATTGGAGAGAAAGGTGGAAAGAAAGGTGAATATGGGGAGATGATGGGCAGCAGAAAGCATAGTGCAATTATATACGTTTGTGTGTGTTTGCATTATACTAAATAATTGTCAGTGCACAATTCTATAAGTGGCAACACAGAGAGGCAGAGAGTGATGACAGTGTGTTTGTTTAGCTCCTCTGGGATTAAAGCAGCCCTGCTAAAGCGGTGTTCTTAGCTGTATGGCACTCTGTCCTGTTTTTTATCATCTGTGTGTGTGTGTGGTGTGTGGTGGTGGTGTGTGTTTGTGTGGTGTGTGTGTGTGAGTGTGTGTGTGCCATTGCTTGCTCATGCTTGTCTCTGTTTTTTCAGAAATGTAGGTGTATTTGCCACTCTGATATGTCTTTAGTTTGGAAGGGGTGTTTATGTTGTCTAAATCCTATTGCCAGTTGATCGCTGTGAGCGCATGTGTTGCTGTCTGTCTGCGCCTCCTCTTCAAATGTGTGTTTTAAAAGTCAATCTCCTGGTCTCGTTTGCTTAAGTGAATCATCCACGGTTGTCTTGTGCATGCGGGACTGGAAAAACTTGTGGGCGTGTGTGTGGTGTGTGTGGTGTGTGTGTGTGTGTGTGGTGCGCTCATAGGACAAGGTTTCTCTCATTCTGTCCTGGACGTTAGTTTGCATTCTTGTCTGTTGGTGTAGACTTTATTTCATCTGACAGTGAAACATGTCTGTCTGGTCTCTTTCTGTCACTCCGTGTTCAAGTTCAACAGGCTTTATTAACCTGATAAATCGTTCTACACCGCCAAGTAAAGTACACAACACAGAGTCTGTCAAGGTAGATAAAAAAAACAATGTGTAACGAAACCTGTGTTGCACTATAACTGAAAAGTTTACTGAAGTTCTAACAACACAATCATTCAAGGAGGGACTGAGCATAAAAGTTCAGGTTACAGGTTTGATCCATGTTTCCATCAAAGTCTCCATAAAAAAAATAGTGATGCGTTCTCTAATGTGCTTTTATTTTGCTAAAAAAACACTCACTGCTCCTTGCCCAAGGGTACTTCAACATGTATTCTTTAATCTATTTCTGCACAATCTCAATCAAACGCTGTTTTGTTTGTCAAAATATTAAAAAGCACTTGACCACGTGTCTTTATTTAGTATTTAAGGGTGTTTACACCTATTATTCTCTTCCACTGTTTTTGATGGTAAACATAAATCTGGAAACGTGGATCGGTACCTTCAGTAAAGGGAGTAGGGAGGACTCTGGAAACCTATAGCAAATCTTATTTTCCTTCTTATCTTTTATTTATCTTTATCTTTATTTTTTATCTTTATCTTTTGACTCTTTGCATGTGAAAGATAGGACAGTAATAGGAATGCATGTATCTCGCTTTTCGCGCTGTCCACCGAGTTACAGCGGGGAACCGAAAGAGGATAGAGAACCAAATAGTGGCCCGTGCAGAGAGAAGAGAGGAGCAGAGACAGAGTGACAGACATGCAGAATGAACAAAAAGAATAGAGACGGAGACAGAGATGCAGAGGAGAGGCAGAGAGTTTGAGTGAACTTTTAACAGGGTCAAGTATGAGGTTTACTATTTCATAATTTAAACATGCCATTCACACACCCAGCTCCCGTAGGTCACAAGCCCACTACTCTTTACCTCCAAGGAGCACTGCAGCAGTTCTGTTAAGGCCTAGTTCAAAATAAAAATAAAGCTGCCAAAATAATGGCAGATGGAGACTTTTTCCCCTCACAAACTGACTGTCAAAATCTCGCACATAACAAGAACTGATTTGGAGCTGCAAGGATTGATATAGTGTGTTGCTCTTCGACAGTCGGGGAGCAAAAAGAGTGCCACTTCAACGTCAATGTCTTCAATGAGGGTTACTTAACTAAAATATCAGTTCCACAGAAGTACTCAGTGACAGAAAAAAGTAGCACAAAACCAGCAATAGGCAGAATCATGTTAGCATCTCATATAACGCACCAGCCCTAAATAACCATGACTAATTTGTCACTCGGTGTCATATTTGTGGCTGTGCAACCTTTTTCTTCCCGATTGCTGCCGCCAAAACTTTTCGATTACTTTATCATAATCCGTTTAAAACAGCTCTCCCAAGTGCTGTAATCTGTCCCGCTGCTCTAATCTTCCCTTCATCATACATTTCCTAATCACACTCCAAAAAACACAACTGAAATGACTAACTCTCTTCTTTTCTGTACAAGACCTGAGCCAAACACAAAGCTATCAGAGTTTTATGGCGTGCGCATGATCACTAAAGACTAACAAACTACCCCTTTTCACCGTGTTATATTGTAAAAGAAAAGAAAAAAATTGACTTTATTCTTAATTAAAGCTTCAAATAATTTGAAATGGACCTGCAATAATGTAATAGTGCTTTCTTGGCAAGGTCAAGCTTGTAAAAACAGTTCTTAAATCTTCGAAGGGCAAAACAGGATAAATAAAGGTTAAACCAATAAAACAGACGGGGCCCTTCTCCATTAACCCTGTCTTTCCTCCAGCCGGCCGGCTTCCGAGGCAATGACAGCAGAGCGGTTTGCTACAGAGGAGGTAAGACGCTATTTGCCACAACAGGCCCTCTTCTCTCTCGCAGCGCCACCAAGAGAGCACCGAGCAAGGCTGGAGGGCAATGAAATTAGTTCACTGTTTTCACTCATACACCCAACTGACTGACTCACTTTTCTGTCTTTATTTACACACCTTTTCTTGTCTCCGACTTCTGGCACCACACACATACCCCAACAAAGACCCCGCTTATACGAGGGAATAGCGGTGTCGAGTTGTGGGTTATTCTTTTTGTGTGGTGTGTGTGTGTGGTGTGTGTGGTTTGTGTGTAGGGAGGGGATTATGGCAGTTCCAAAGCTGTGAATAGTGCCAGGCTGGGCCTTGGCCCCGCTGATTAATTACTCTAATTAGCTTCTTAATTGCATATATTAAACCATGGTTAGCAGGGCTGGAGCCGTGGTTAGGGCTTGGATCTAAAGCTGGAGCCGGGGGTGGTACAGGCGACAAAGGGTAACACACACGCAGAAGTGGGCAACCAGCTCACCACTCCCCCCACCACTTGATGTAGTCCTGAAGTGGAACGAGACCAAGCTCTCCCGTCCATGATGAGGGTATTCAATTATCCAACCCTCCACCCTCTTCATCATATATAATAGCGTACATACAGCGGCAGATGTGTGGTACTAATATGGACGATAAGCCCCCCCCCGAGAGAACAGTAATGTTATATAATACCCACAGGACTACTTGAAGCAGTCTTCATCTGAAACTTCATTTGGGGGGGTGGCAGTAGCTCAGTCCATAGGGAGTTGGGTTGGGAACCGGAGGTCACTGGTTTCAAATCCCCGTATGGACCCAAAAAAAAATCCCCGTATGGCCCCAAAAAGTTGGAGCGTGGATTGGTGGCTGGAGAGATGCCAGTTCACCTCCTGGGCACTGCCAGGTCCCTTGAGCAAGGCACCGTACCCCCCCGCCCGCTCAGGCGCTGGTCCAGCTGGCAGCCCACTCACTCTGACATCTCTCATGTATAGTGCATGTATAGGTCCTGAGCTGTGTTGTGTGAGTCTAACACAACAAAAAAAAAAAAAAGTGTGTACACAGAGTGCAGTACAGTAATTTTCCCCATTGGGGACTATAAACAAATTATCTATCTATCTATTATCTATCTATAACTCTTTCTGTATCACTTACTCAGCGCTCTCGCTCCCTGTGACATTCAAGAAGTTGGCCCTGCCGCTGATTGTGACCATCGAGCCTCGCCCAGTCTGGCCACGCACAGACTTACAGGGACCATTACAACATCAGAACTATTAGTTCCACCGCTCCTTCCACTTCGTAGCTTTTTTGGCTCATCATTTTGTGCATTCTAAACGATTATCAAACCATTGGCTCTCCAGAGCGGACAACATGCATCAAATTAGCTTTTTTTTTTGGCTTGATTTGACCCTAGAGTAAACTGAGCCAGACTAAAAGAGGAGATCCTCTTGCCATATAAGGTGTTGTGTGTGGTGTGTGGTGTGTTGTGTGTGTGTGTGTTGTGGTGTGTTGTGTGGAGGGCATTTGGCTCTGTCAGCGAGAGGCGGGGTAGAAAAATTGCAGAAAACGCCTTGTTGTATTTGTGAAATGCACCCAAATCTATCACAACAATGACGATTAGTGGAGACAATTAACAGCCCAGTCCGCTAATGAATCCCTCTCTTCAATAAACAAGATAAGTACCGTGCACGCATGCACACAAGCTGAACTGCCACGGCGCGAGTAATAATGATGTTCTTCGTGCAGTTTTTTGGGGTAATTGGGCTGCTTAAACTGTGTTGAAAGGGATTTGCAGCTGATTGTTTTGTCTTGTGTCTTTGAGCCGTGGCCCTCTTGCTCCACTGAGTGTCACACTGTCTTCTTCTACTGTCTCCTCACAGCACATATAAATCCTCTTTCAGCCCGTCCAAGACACACCCTTCCTCTGCTTCCCTCTCTTCTCTGCATGCTCAAATTATTCCAGCTCGTCTGTTCCCTGTAATTTACTCTCCCTCTCTCTCTTACTTTTCCTCCTCCTCTTCATCTCCCATCTTCTTCTACTGAGCCAGCTGCCGGTCAATCCAACCCTAAGAACACCATAATCTCCCTCAACTGGCAAGATCACGCTTGTTACTTAAAAAACACCAGCACTGTGCGGTGATTGCGTTCCTCTTGAGTTCAACACTGTGGAAAAATACATTAATTTTTTTTTCTTTTTGAAAGTTGAGGAGAAGAATGGTATCATGCTGTGTCTGTGTCAGATACTAGCTGTTTGCCCTGATTCCAGGCGTTTGCTAAGCTAGGCTAAACCCAGCCTTCTCATCTCACTTTTGAAAAGAAAGAAAGTTCAGAACTCGTATACATAAGACAGCTACATTGCTTTTTATTTTTGGACATAGCCGGCTCACTATGCCCTTACCCAGCCATTTGTTTTTTCCCACTCATATTATTTCCTAAAATGTCTTCATTATCATTAGATAAAGGGTAGGACAGATGGCTTATTGAAAATGTAGCAAACAAAGTTAGTCAGTAAGCAACACACAACACACACACACACCACACCACCACACACACCCACACACCCAACCCACACACCACACACACACACACGCAAAAGCACTCTGTGTGCAGGGCTCGCATCTGTCTGTGGTGAATTGATCAGGGGTCCATGTTTGCCTGAACCTGGACACAAATCAAGGCAAATTAGCAAGCTAACGCGTTTCTACTGATGGCAAGGTCAGCCGAGAGGTGTGCTTGTTTTCACCCCCCCTCCCCCCCCCCACCGTCGGATTGCCGGTAAAACACCTTCTGCAAAAGGTTCCACCACAAAGCGGCAGCACAATGATCCTTTGTCTGTCAAGAAAAAAGTTGTATATCTATTGTGTGTGTGTGTGTTGTGTGTGTGTGTGGTGAGAAAGTAGACAGTTGTAGGAAGGTTAAATGAATCAAACAATGTTAACAGGCCCAATCCATTAATGTAGGGATTCTTTCTTGTCTGCCTTTAGCAGGAGACTATCACACTCACACACGCTCAGCCTACCTCCACCAACACAACTACACACACACAACTCTCACAAACTACACGCTCAGCTTTCCACACAAATAAGACTCTCACGCAAGCCACACCAATGCCCTCTGCCTTCCCCGCCCAACACACACACACACAACACACAATCGTACGGACAGTAGCGTGGCTCTGATTGCTGACCTAAATCGGCCAGGCGATCTGTCACTTTCTCTTACTCCACACTCAGCACACATCTTTTTTTCATCTTTTTTCCTCCCCTTTCCCTTCCTCCCTCTCTCCTCTTGTTTTTCTTGCTCACATATCCCTCGCTCTCTCCCAGTGTCACTTTACTCAGCTCACTTCCGTGCCTCTTCTCTCCCCTATTGTTGTGTACCACACGTACCTTGGCCTCATTTGTATGCCACAATAAAGGTGTAGCGTACAGTATGTTGCATGTGGACAGTGGTCTCGCAGTAATCTGTATTAAGGAGGATGTGTACATATTCTCATTCTCATGTAATGACGCTAGATATAAAAGCCTGGGGCACTTTATCATTTAAAACACTTGTAGTTGACCACCATCCTTTTCAATAGAATCATTTTTTCTACTATCCTCTTCCTCTTATCCCATGAGAGATGCAAAAAACTTTATCTCTAGAGGGAAATTTAGTATCCCGTTGATCCAAACCCTGCTGGGCCTATTCTATTCCATTTTTGCCATTTTTGCCCACACACACACACACACACACACACACACGCACACACACACGCACACACACACACACAAACCAACACACGATTAACTTTCCCTCACATAAATTGACCCAAAGTCCCACACATGCCAACATGCACAAACACACAGATTTTTTTCTCTAGGTGTGTGCAGGCCTCAGTCAGCTCTTCTATTATTCATATTAGTGCAGGGTTGTTTATCTCCGCTATTGTGCGACACCAAGCACCAGGCTCTCCGCAAAGCCCAGGGGTCCCTGCTCCCTAAACACACTGCTGGGAGTCATTCATGTACACACACATACACACAATACAAATACCTTCACGTCCATCCTGCACATGCATACATGCACATGCAAGCCGCATGGCCACACACAATTTCAGACCTCTACCTGCGCACATACACTCACGCACATACACACTGCCATCTGTCTGAGTACGCAACAACAACAATACTGCAGTCCCACGGCGCCTGACCTGTTCACTGTAACCAATCTTTGTATGTGTGTCTTTTGGTTGTGTGTATGTGTGTGTGAGAGAGAGAGAGCTATTTTCAGACTTTTTGACTTTTTTGTGTATTTACAACCACAAGCCTGCATGTATGCCAATGTGTGTGTGTGAGTGCATATATTTATGAGAAAGCCTGTGTATGGCGATGTGAGCATGCATATTTTAGTGTGAGCACCATGGGAGATTAGACTAGTGTGTGTGTGTGTGTGTGTGTGTGTGTGTGTTGTGTGTGTTGTGTGTGTGTGTGTGGTGTGTGTGTGTGAGAGACAGAACGAGAGAGGCACCATCACTCACATATGAGGTCATATGTGTGTTGACTGTGAGCTTGCAATCATTCACTGCGGTGTGCATGTTGGTGGTGTGTGTTTAAACATACTCTGTGTGGGGTGTGTGTGTGTGTGTGTGTGTGTGTGTGTGTGTGTGTGTGTGTGTGTGTGTGTGTGTCCCATTCCCCTGACAGCAGCAGCGGTGATTGAAAGTGGCCGTGTTGTTTCAGTGTCACCCTGCACATGAGAAGCCGGGTCTGTGTGTCGACTGACATTCACATCCCATTCCCATCAGCCACACACACAACGACAATCTCTGTCTGTTGCCATCTTTTTCTATCTATCTATCTATCTATCTATCTATCTATCTATCTATCTATCTATCTATCTATCTATCAACCATACCTTTTTCTTCTCCCCCCCTTTTTCCCTTTCATCCCTGCCAATACAGCTTCTAACTTTTTCTTACTCTTTCCCCCACATCCTTCCCATCTCTCCTCCGCCAACATACCTCTTTCCAGCCTTCACTTCCATCACTCAATCTCCAAAAGGGAAAGACATTGGTTGGACTGCTAGCCAGGCCTTTTACTTGTACTGTCATGTCTTAGCCCATTTTAGAACACAATGGAAGTCAGCATCAGCGCAGCTTTGGACCATAAACTGAACATGATTAAAAAAAAATGTATATACATGTATAAAAAAAAGTGGGTTCAAGCACAATTTAATAACACTATAATCCACAATACCAGTTGTCATCAGGTTTTATAGGGCTTACTTTGCCAGATATAAACAGTTGAGGTCTGTGGATTATCCAGAGTAACAAGGACATTGTAATTTTTTTTTCTCAAAAAATCTCAAAACCTGAGAAAATTAAACTAAGACTATCTGCGTGGCTTGCTACCACATGGTCAGAAAGGATCTTTTTTTGTAATTTAGGTGAACTGACCCTTTAAAAATCTGCTGATCCTGGACTAGTTTTAACAACAGCTCTTCTATCCTCCCCATGTTTAGAGATGCTTTCCTCCCCCAGTTCTCATTAAGAAAACACGTCATCAAGACCGCACTCTGATTGTGAAAGTGTGTGTGTTTGTGTGTGTGTGTGTGTGTGTGTGTGTATGGTTGTGTGTGTGTGTGTGTGGTGTGTGTGTGCGCAAGGAGTGTTTCACAAGGCCCTGGCGCCTGCTTTCAAAAGATTCATTAAAAGCAGTGAAAAGGCTTGATCTGCGGTTTGGGTTGATGTACTGAGCATGTGTGGTGTGTGTGTGTGTTGTGTGTGTGTGTGTGTGTGTGTGTGTGTGTGTGTGTGTGTGTGTGTGTGTGGTGGGATTTGAATAGTGAAAAGAAGGAGAAAAGAGAAACTAAAAGGGTGGAGAGACCGAGGGGGGACAGACAAAACTGAGGGAGAGACAGGGGAAGAGAGAGTGTGTGACAGAGAAATGGGTTTACATAAACTCTGACCTGGTGTTATGAATGAAAACATCAATCAATGAGTATAACTAATCAATTTCCTCACTCTTTCTCTCCTCGCCACAGGATACAGAAGTAAAGAATTACATTTAATGGGATTCAAGTAATCTGATTACATAACATGGGCATCTGTGATGAATTAGTAACTGCAAAACACAAAAAGGAAACTTTGGTGTGGGTTTCTTTTCCAGATTGCTCGCAAGATTTTCTCTAAACACATCTCATCTCTACAAGGGATCTATTATACCACTTGTTGATGATGTCAACACAGATTAGGATGTAGGAATGAAATCCTGTGTTTTATTCACTGTGCATCACAGCGGCAAGCTGATTACCCAGTGCACTTTAAGCAAGTTACCGGTAATCTGTAATGGGTTTAACTTTGAAATGAACCTCCACTGGCCTGTTTCCTCCTGCTGCTCCATCACCATCCATCGCTCCACCTCCCCACACATAGACTTTCCATTTGTGTGTGTGTGTGTGTGTGTGTGCCTGTATGGTCTGCAGTGTGCAAATTAAAACACGCTATGCTATAGGTTAATTAAAACACAATTTCCCTGAGGAAAACGCACATGGGCAAACATACATTTACTTTAATTCAGGGACAAGCCAGTCCACGGTGTGTTCAGTATGCATGGAATCCTCCCTATACGTAAGGCGCTAACTGCAAACAAGCTACCGAAGATATGTGGCTCTAAATGAGCAGTAGGATTATTTATTATCTCACAGCCTCATTAGGTACACAGAAGCTCTGATGAGAGACTGAATACATCAGCACCAAACGCTCTCCATGATCAGCTACTCCCTGTCTCCTCACATGTCAGACTTCCTCCCTCTTCAAATGTGTGGACACGTGTTTGTGTGTGTTTGTGTGTGTGAGTGTGTGTGTGTGTGTGTGTGTGACCTTGCGTTGCAACCGTCATTGATTGGGCTGGAGCTGTCAATCGATCAGTCTGGTCTGTGTGTAGCGATAAAGGCGTTTCTATCTCTCGACACTCCAGTTGCCGTGTGGGAGTACAGAAGAGACGAGAGGTGTGCAAAATAGAAAAGAGACTTTGGGACACATTTGGCTCTCCGCTTGCATATTGCCGTGGCTGTGAAAGGGTTTTATGACTGTTGTTTACTTTACTGCAATGTAATAAAATTCAAGTTTAAGAGAGATATTGAAAAAAGAAAACTTGTTTACTAAGTTCTCCAGTGTGCTCGAAGAGCTGTCAGCTGTGTTACTTTGAATATCTTGCTGAAAGCAGAACAAAGCTACAGATTCTGTGTTGATAGCGCATAACCGGTATGCGGATTAACGGTCAAAAGATTTAAAGCAACAGATTTCAACATAGGATCCCACGACAATACTTACACAATCTCTGGATGATATATCAAACTAGTTATATATATATATATAGTGTATTTGTAAATTATGGATGTCTAGTGGGAATTTCTGCACTTGTAGGCAACCACTCGTGCATTTATCTCTCTAGAATTTTGAGTTGTTTAAATTCTAAATATGGACAATACCAAAATCAAACTCAAATATTTAAAACTTCAATGTAAGAAGAGATGTGGACAGTGCAACACTGCTGCAAGTTCATTAAAGTGAGAAGTAGTATCCACAGAGTGCAAAAAGACTTTTAAAGATACAGTATTTAATGGTGGACCAATGTCAATAAATGCACTGTAGAGAAAGTTGCATTCTATAGTACACCACACAGCACTTTAGGATCATTTCACAACCAGATATACAAAATTCCAAAAATCTCTGTGCACATAAATGGATTTTGAATGAAGAGATAGTTTCAGTGTGTAGGTTTTATGTGTCCTGTGTTTCTTGCAGCCATATTTGATGTGGTTGTTCACCATCTGTCATTGAATCACCTTTCCAGCAGGTATCAGGTTGCATTTTCCTCCCTACTTATCATGCCAAAAGTCCTGTATCATTGGTTCCTTGGGTGCACACGCAGCACACCAATACTCACACAAACACACAAACACACACACACACACACACACACACACACACACACACACACAGACACACACCAGGCTATCTCCCCTCCTCGTAACTAATCTAAGAGAAATACTTGTAAGTTGATAATGATGCAGAAGAAACATGCCCATTACCTTACCTCGTTTCATAAACACACCGAGTATGAGGACTGAAAGCGGAAAAAAACCCGAGCGGCGAACAAATATAGAACACAATGAGGCATGAGGGACTTCACAGACTTCGAGAGATCTTATATTCTCTTTGTCTCTTTCCATCTCCCTATCTCGATCTATCTCTCCATCTCTGTCCCAGCTTCCGGCTCCTCCTGGATCTAGTCGCTCCATCGTTTTTAGAGTTGTTCTTTTTTCCTTTTTTTTCCTACCCGCAGATGAAAAGAAGTGAAAAGAGCATTTGCACACCTGAGTGAATAGGGCTTGCAGGTGCGTGGGAGGAGAGCTATGGGAATCAAACAGGGTCTCTCTCTCTCTCTCTCTCTCTCTGTCTCTCTCTCTCTCTCTCTCTCTCTCTCTCTCTCTCTCTATCCGGCTCACTCTCACACTCCTGGGGTGTTTTTACAATGTTTGTTTTGGAAACTTGTGGGTGTGTATACAGGCACATTAGTGTGTGTGTGTGTTTGCGAGTATCTCTCCAATTGTGAGAATTCCTCTGGGTTTGTATTTACAACCCACAGGTTTTAGTTTAGGCGACCTTTACTTGCAGATTATTCCGTCCGATACAAACACTTGGCCTGGCGTGCCGTGATGACCTCATCAGGTCTTCACACAGCGTACAGTAATTCCAAACAAACCTTCTGCATAAACCAAATCAATCTGTGCTTTGCTATATGTGGTCACCGCAAGCCTGGCAGTAACGATAAACAGACCTGAGGCCAGCACAGCAGCCTGGCAGGACAAAGGCAAGGACAGCGCACACGCACACGCACAAGCACACGCACACGCACACGCACACACATTCCCTTAGAAACAACACTAACACAAATTCAGCCGTACTTCACTTAACAGAGAATCCCACACAAGTGGCAAAGAAGGACAAATCCAGGGGCATACTGCAAAAACTGAACAGAACAGAGTATTTTTTTCTTTAGATAAAAAAAGTGTGTTTTTATATCATCACAGTGAACCTAGTCAAATAAATTAAAGATAATCAAAGCCTACAGTTACAGCAAGGTTTGATTTGTAAAAAACTATCCTAAAAACAACAGGTCACATCTGGCCATTTTTAGCAGTGTAAGTCCTGTACTGTATCCTCCCATGGACTGGATCACACACAGACAATTCTCAAACCTAATTACGCTGAACACACCCACCCAATCATCACCACCATCACTGGAATAAACAAACACATTCAGGCACAATCAGAAATCAGCCATGCAATCATAACAACTGCCCCCCCCCCCACACACACACACACACACACACACACACACTCACACACACACTGCAATAAACACACACGGCCACAAACATATACACACACACCCACGCACGCCATCCCCTGATCTCCAGTGTTCTTCTTCCTAGACTCACCGATGATGTAGTAGTCGTGCATGCTCTTGAACTCGTGGCCCCAGAGGTTGGGCGAAAACTCCTGGAACTTAATAGTGAAGCGGCGTTCGCGGGTGGGCTCGTCGCAGGTCAGCACGATGTTGGGGGGGCCGGTCACCTCGCATCGGTCCGCCTGTTCCCGCAACGACACCAGGTAGAGCTTGTAATACTCGTACTCTGGCGTGGACCTGGCGGTGTCCAGAGGGGGGCAGATGAGGTCCAGCCGGTCCCCGATCTGAGGGTACAGAACGTAGCCCTTATCGTCCCTGAACCTGGAGGAAGAGAGAAGAAAATAGAAAGAGAGAAAGGAGACAAAGAAAGATTAATTAAAGTCTTGCGCTTGCTGCAATATCCACCAGTTCAGAGCCAGCTGCCCTCGCTGTTGAATGAGCAACAGATGGGCCCTTTACCTCTCTTAATTCTCCTACTTCTTTCTTACTTGCTCTCGTTCACTGGGGACAGGGGCTTTTACAGAGGAACCTGCTGTGCATTCAAGTGCACAAATCCTTTTTTTTTCAACGCCCAATTTCACGCAATCCCCTTTTGACACCATAAGATGATAATCACTAGTTGACAATCCACATAGGGACAATAACCACCAATCCAAAGCCAAAGAAAATCCAGTTGTTAGAAAAGCATGCATTCATGCTCCTTTCCTACCTACCACAAATACTCCAGAAATAACCTTCAGTTAAGCATAGATGTAGTCTCAGAATTTATACAATTTTGGTCACACAGAAGTATCTCGGAAATAGTTAAATGTATTCAAAAGCACATTTCAGGCACTCACAAGTGGCGGAACGGTATTAATATAGCCACTCACATAAAAGCCTGGAGTTAACTTGAGATTACATAGAATTCAAAACACAACAAAAAAGACTTGCAATATGTGCATGGGAAATGAAAGTGAATTATTGTAAACAACAAAACAGCAACACCAACTTTTTCTACTTTTTTTCTTTCTGGCAGAACTATTTTTCTTTTTTCCAGCCCTTACGTTTGGGAGAGAGAACTGAAGCATGTCCATAGAGGAAGAAACAGGCAGACGTTTATCACTGCAGATCAGCAGAACAAAGCTGCCAATGCCAAACCTCAGGTATGTACAGTTAATTAGTTTGCTAATTAGCTGTTTTGATGTCTGTCATCCACGTACCTGATATAAATGATGTGCAGTCAGTTTGTTTATAGCCTAACTGACGATTTCACACCTGTTATCTGCGTGAAACCTGCAGCCTGCGGCGATGCTAATGCAACAGTTTGAATAAATTTAACAAAAAAGAAGGGTTTATTATTAACATCATTAGAATTTAACCGTAGCTTTCAGTGAACAGCATTGATGTAACATGGTCTTAATGTTGTTAAATGTCTTTCCTATGGTAAACACTTCAGCAGGTTTTGAGGATATATTTCACATGAGAATTGAAATGAATTCTGCATATCAGTAAAAGCCTAAATTGGTCCAAACCCAAAGAGAGGCTGACATGAGCAGTCTGCAGGGCTGGTGGGCTCACTGTGGCTGCACAGCTTCCAGAGGTCTTTCCAGAGCCGGGAACATGAAACACAGCAGTCAGAGGGGGCATAAACTCAATCAATGACTCAAACTCTGTCACCGCCCCCCCCCTCTCAGCACAGGGCCATCTCTGACTGATAAGGCCAAATACAATGAGCTGTCAACTTAGCTCCTGAGGCCTAGGATGAGTTTAACGCTCCATGAGAACATGCATGGCTAACAGTGGAAAACAGAAGGTAGTCTATGCCCACTCACAGTGGCTGTATCTCAGGTTAATATAAATGTCACTGCTGGGAGAAAGGAAGAAAAGTGTAGTAAAAGATAAGGAGAAGGAGATTTGCTGGATTTTCTCAAACTGTTAGCATTCTCACAGAATGTTAAGTGACACTTTGATGCTTAAGTGGGAGGAAGCAAATGCCTGTAATGTTAAGAAGCCCATTTTCTGTTAGCTCTGACTCAGACGCTGCTTCTGTATCCAACAAATCCACACGAAACACTTGGGAGTCACAGCACTCAAACCTGCTTAGTTATTCTCTCTGTTCTGCTGTCAGACAACTGTTTGACCATTAAAAAATAAACATTGCAAGATCACAAAGCATGAACACAGACAATTATGTTGGGAAACCGTAGAAAGTTAGAAAGCCTAAATAAATCCTTCTAATGTCACATCAGAAACAAATTACACTTTGATTTGTCCAAATAAACTAAATCAAGAACTATTTTCTTTCAGGCTTTCTATGAAAACTGACACAAATGCATGCTAATCAACAATTTACAATAGTAGGTGCTAATGAAAGGGGCCTTTTGCTAATTTAATGGGTACTCCAGAAATTGAATACTGCACTTCCATAAAGTTAAGGGACTTGCAACAGACATGTTTTTCAACATAAGCTCCAAAAACTACATTTCCCATAATGCAACGTTTTAGCATTTTGTTAGACCCTCACTTCCTGCTAAATGCCCACGTCTGTAAAACCCAAGCCCAAACTCAGATAGTTGATGACATCACTATGACATCAGCGGGGCTATTTTCTCAGACTTAGACTTAGAAAACTCACGCCAGAGCCACAAAAGACAATAAACTGTTTGCACGGGCTGTGTAGCACTAACCATAAGAAGTAGACTTAACTGAAGTTTTGACATGTATTTTGACACAGACCAACATTATCATCCATAGAGCCCCATCCTGACAACACTGTACTTGTTTTCTAAAAACGTTATATGATAAAGAAGAACATCAGGTTATACAGGACACATTATTAGAGCTTTAATAGGAAGAGGTAAATGGCTTTTTTGAGTCTCCTTTGTTGCGTCTTTCTGACCACAGCCCCCCCGTCTCTACAGGCAATACAGACACCTTTTAGCACTGTGATCTTGCAGCCTTAAACCCGCTGTAAATTGAGATGTGAGCTTTATCTGTTGGTGTGTTTGGCTGCCGGCGTACACCGGAGGGGAAACTGAGAAAGCAGACTGAACGGCGGAGGAGCTTTAGCTGAGGCGGGCCCAGAGGCCTGCTGGGAAGCTACTGTTCCACTTCTCATTACCCAGGTCACTCGGGGTTATCAGTGAATACTTAGACTGGAGAGGTAGGCACTCAGCTTCACTCAACACGTACACACACATTTCACCTTCCTGTCGGCTTCCGACAGACGAGCACATGCACGCACGCCATTTATAGAGTATGTACTGTAAAGATGGAGGAGGTTCCTGAGGCGTCTGCAGAGAAGACTAAACAGAAATATCTATTCAACGCACACGCACGCA